>NW_028270164.1:58430513-58730513 GCF_037043375.1 Chiloscyllium plagiosum | reverse complement strand
AACAGGTACAATTAAAAGCTTATATTCAGCAGGCATGAAGGTCTGGCTGTAAAATGGGCATCATTGGGAGCCAATTTTTAAAGGGGAGCAGAAGCAGTGAGCAATTAAGTCTGGGAGCAGCATAGGCAAAGAAATGGAGATTAGGCAGTTGAATGTTCCACCTGCAGAATGTGGGAGGTAAAAGTCACCATGAGTGTCCCTGCTGACTGCATTTACACGAAATGCAGCCAACTCCAGCTCCTCGAAAACCATGTTAGGTCACTGGAGCTGGAGAACTAGAAGAATTTCAGATCATTCCGGAGGCGGAGGGGGAGGGGATTATTGAGAGGAGTTACAGGGAGGTAGTCATACCTCAGATGCAAGAGAAAGGCAGAATGGTTACAGTCAGGGGACAGAAAGTGAACTGGCACACAGTGCAGGGATTGCTTGTGCCGTTGCCCTCCATAACAAGTATACTGCTTTGGATACCGTTGAGGGAGGAAGGATTTACCAGGGGTAAGCCATGGGCTACAGATTTTTGCAACAGGGTCTGTCCCTCTTGCTCAGAAGGAAAGGAGGAAGAGGAGTGGAGCATTAGGGACTCTATAATTAGGGGGACAGACAGGAGGTTCTGTCTGAACGAGAGAGACTCACGGTTGGTGTGTTGTGGCCCAGGTGCCAGGGTTCATGATATTTTGCATCAGGTTTTCAGGATCCTTCAGGAGGAAGGGGAGCAGCCCAGAGTTGTGGTCCACATGGGCACTAACAACACAAGTAGTAAATGGGATGGGGATTTAAGGCAGAAATTCAAGGAGCCAGGGTGGAAGCTTAGAGCTAGAACAAACAGAGTTGCTATCTCTGGTTTGTTACCCATGCCAGATGCTAGCGAGGCACGGAATATGGGGAGAGAGGGAGGGGGGCGGGTGGAGAGGGAGGGAGGGGAGAGGTTGAACATGTGGATACAGGGATGGGGCAGGAGAGAGCATTTCAGATACCTGGATAATTGGGGCTCATTCTGGGGAAGGTGGGACCTCTACAAACAGAATGAACTAGCAGGGTATCAATTTCAACTAATTCAGCAGGGTGATGGGAACCTAAATTGAAGTTCCAGTGTCGAGGAAGTTCAGAGTAGTGAGATCAGTAAGGTTTCAAAATCGCAAGAATGCACTGGCAAGCAGGAACGTGGTTTGAAGTGTGTCTACACCAGGAGCATCGGGAATAAGGTGGGTGAACTTGCAGCATGGGTTGGTACCTGGGACTTCAATGTTGTGGTCAGAGATATGGATAGAGCAGAGACAGGAATGATTGTTACAGGTTCCGGGATTTTGATGTTTCAGTAAGAACAGAGAAGATGGCAAAAGGAGGGGGAGGTGTGGCATTGTTAGTCAAGGACAGTAATATGGTGGCAGAAAGGAGATTTGAGGACTTGTCTACTGAGGTAGTATGGGCTGAGGTTAGGAACAAGACAGGAGAGGTCACCCTGTTGGGAGTTTCCTATAGGCCTCCAAATAGTTCCAGAGATGTAGTGGAAAGGATAGCAAGGATGATTCTGAATAGGAGCAAGAGTAACAGGGTCATTGGCATGGGGGAATTTAACTTTCCAAATATTTACTGGAAATACTATAGTTTGAGCACTTTAGGTGGGTCAGTTTTTTGTCCAATGTGTGCAGGAGGGTTTCCTGACACAGTATGTAGACAGGCCAAGAAGAGGTGAGGCACATTGTATTTTGTACTGGGTAATAAACTCAGCAAGGTGTTAGATTTGGACGTAGGTGAGCACTTTGGTGATAATGATCACAACTCAGTTATGTTTACTTTAGCAATGGAAAGAGATAGGTATATAATGCAGGGTAAGAGTTATACCTGGGGAAAGGCAATTATGATGCAATTAGGCAAGATTTAGGATGCATAGGATGGGGAAGGAAACTGCAGGGATGGGCACAATTGAAATGTGGAGCTTATTCAAGGTCATCTACTGCAGGTCCCTGATAAGTCTGTACTTGTTAGGCAGGGAGGAAGTGGTCGAGCGAGGGAGCCGTGGTTTACAAAAGAAGTTGACTCTCTTGTCAAGAGGAAGGCGGCAGCTTATGTTTGGATGAGACGTGAAGGCTCAGTTAGGGCGCTTGAGAGTTACAAGTTAGCCTGGAAAGACTCAAAGAGAGAGCTAAGAAGAGCCAGAAGGGGACGAGAAGTCGTAGGCAGATAGGATCAAGAAAAACCCTAAAGCTTTGAATTGGTATATCAGGAATAAAAGAATGACTAGACTAAGATTAGGGTCAATCAAGGACAGTAGTGGGAAGTTGTGCGTTGAGACCAAGGAGATAGGAGAAGCGCTAAATGAATATTTCTCGTCGGTATTCACACTTGAAAAAGAAATAGTTGTCGAGGAGAATACTGAGATACAGGTTACCAGACTAGACGGGAGTGAGGTTCACAAGGAAGAGATGTTAGCAATTCTGGAAAGTGTAAAGATAGATAAGTTCCCTGGGGGGAATGGGATTTATCCTAGGATTCTCTGGGAAGTCAGGGAAAAGATTACAGAGCCTTTGACTTTGATCTTTATGTTGTCATTGTCTACAGGAATAGTGCCAGAAGACTGGAGGAGAGCAAATGTTGCCTCCTTGTTCAAGAAAGGGAGCAGAGACAACCCTGATAATTATAGACCAATGAGTCTTGAACTTCGGTTGTGGGTAAAGTATTGGAAAAGGTTATTAGAGATAGGATTTACAATCATCTAGAGAGGAATAAGTTGAATAGGGATAGTCAACATGGTTTTACGAAGGGTAGGTTGTGCCTCACAAACCTTGTTGAGTTCTTTGAGAAAATGACCAAACAGGTGGACGAGGGTAAAGCAGTTGATGTGGTGCATATGGATTTCAGCAAGGCGATTGATAAGGCTCCCCACGGTAGGCTATTGCACAAAATACTGAGGCATGAGATTAAAGATGATTTAGCGGTTTGGATCAGAAATTGGCTAGATGAAAGTGGTAGTTGATGGGAAATGTTCATCCTGGAGTTCAGTTAAGAGTAGTGTACAGCAAGGATGTGTTTTGGTCCACTACTGTTTGTTATTTTTATAAATGACCTGGATGAGGGTATGAAAGAATGGGTTAGTAAATTTGGATGACACTTAGATCAGTGGAGTTGTGGGTATTGCCAAAAGATGTTGAAGGTTATAGAGGGACATAGAGAAGCTGCAGAGCTGGGCTGAGAGCTGTGGCAAATGGAGTTTAATGCAGAAAAGTGAGAGGTGATTCACTTTGGAAGGAGCAACAGGAATAAAGAGTACTGGGTAATGCTAAGATTCTTGGTAGTGCAGATGAGCAGAGAGATCTCGGTGTCCAGGTACATAGATCTCTGCAAGTTGCCACCCAGACTTGATTGATGTTACGGAGGAGTCTGGTCGGTTAGCTTTTATTGGTAGAGGGATTGAGTTTCAGAGCCATGAGCGCACATTGCAGCTGTACAAAACTATGGTGCAGCCACACTTGGAGTATTGCATACAGTTCTGGTCACCGCATTATAGGAAGAATGAGAAAGCTTTCTGGGGAGATTTACTAGGATGTTGCCTGGTATGGAGGGAAGGTTTTAAGAGGAAAGGCTGAGGGACTTGAGGCTGTTTTTATTAGAGAGAAGGTTGAGAGGTGATTGAGACATACAAGATAATCAGAAGGTTAGATAGGGTGAATAATGAGAGCCTTTTTCCTCGGATGGTGATGGCTAGCATTAGGGGGCATAGCTTTAAATGGAGGGGTGATAGATATAGGACAGATGTCAGTGGTGGTTTCATTACTCAGTAGTAGGGGGGTGGAATGCCCTGCCTGCAACAGTACTAGATTCACCAAACTGAAGGCATTTAAATGGTCATTGGATAAACATGTGGATGAAAATGGAATAGTGTAGGTTAGATGGGCTTCAGATTGGTTCCACAGGTTGGCACAAAATAGAGGGCCTGTACTGCACTGTAATGTTCGACGTTGCCTGTCTACTGTTAGCATTATGGAGAACTCATGTCTGGGAAAGAAATAGGTATATTGTTGTGCAACCTATATTATGGCAGTCCGCATTGGAATGAACAACATAGGCGGAACTAGAAATATGAACTAGAGATATTGAGGAACTAGGATTGAAAGTAAAATAGAAAATATCCAAGGTTTCCAATCTCCAATCACTGGATTGTAACTGAAGTGAGATAGACAAGTAGGTAAGAAGATTAAACCCGGACGAATCAGAAACAGGTAAATTTAAAAGCAATGAGAGAAATATCACAGTCCTTATCAGAATAGTGATTGGGGTACAAATTGGCAAAGTAACTCAGGAAGGGACAGACCTCAACAATGAGCAAAACTGATCAACAGTGACAAAGAAAACTCTTCTCTAGTTGGAGTCCTAAAAGGAAAAGTGGTTGTAGTTGTTGGAGGCCAATCATCTCAGCCCCTGGACATTTCTGCATCAATTCCTCGGAATAGTGTTCTAGGCCCAGAGAATCATACAGTTTAGAAGGGACCCTTCAGCCTACTGAGTCTGTTCATCAAAAATATAAAATTTATACCAGTCCCACTTAACAGCACCAGACCCATAGCTTTTTTTTGTAGAATTCCTAGTGTGTAAACAGGCCCCTCAGCCCATCAAGTCCACACTGACCCTCCAAAGAGTAACCCATCCAGACCATTCCTCTAGTACGTTACATTTACCCCTGACTAATGCACCAAACCTACACATCCCTGATCACTATGGGCAATTTAGCATGGCCAATTCATCTGATCTGCACATCTTTGGATTATGGGAGGAAACTGGAGCACCTGGAGGAAACCCACGCAGACACAGGGAGAATGTGCAAACTCCACACAGATAGCCAGAAGTAGGAATTGAACCTGGGTCCCTGGCACTGAGGCAACAGTACTAACCACTGAGGCAACAGTACTAACCACTGAGCCACCATGCCACCCATTAGCCCTGCATGTTACATTTCACGTGCTTTTCCAGGTAGTTTTTAAAGGTCGAGAGTTTATCCACCTAAACTATCCCTTCAGGCGGTGCATTTCAGACTATTCTAAACTGGCCTTTCACTTTAAAATTATGTACCTTGTTATTAAATCTACAACTGAGGAGAACAGCTGTTTTCTATCCATCCTGTTCATATCCCCTCAAATTTATATACCTCTGCCAGGGTGCCCCTCAACCTTCCTGCTCCAAAAAAAACCTGAGCTTCTCCAGTTTCCCCTCATCACTCAGAAGCTCCACCCACGGCAACATCCTGCTGAATCTCTTCTGCACCCCTTTGGCACAATCACATCCTTCTGAAACACTAGGAGATATGGGAACAAAATTAGCAAGTTTAGTCCATCAAGTCTACTCCACCAATTGATCATAGCCGATATATTTCTCAACCCCATTCTCCTGCCTTATCCCAGTAACCCTTAATCCCCTCACCATCTAGCTCGGTCTTAAATGACTCAATGATTTGGCTTCCACTGCCCTCTGTGACAATGAGATCCACAGAGTCACTACCTACTGGCTCCAGAAATTACTCTACATCTCAATTCTAAAGGGTCGCCCCTCTACTCTGACGCCATGGTCCTGGGTCTTACTCTCTCCTACTTGCAGAAACATCTTCCATAAATTTCAATTGGACCACTCCTCATCCTTCTAAACTCCACTGAGTACGGATCTAACCACTCCTCACATGACAAGACCTTCATTCCTGGGATCATTATTATATTTGGACCATCTCCAAAGCCAGTGCATCTTTCATGAGATACAGGGCCCAAAACTACACTCAATATTTCACGTGGTCTGACCAGAGCTTTATAGCCTCAGCAGTACACCTCTGTTCTTGTATTATGGCCCCCTTGAAATGAACTTCCCTTCCTAATTGCCAACTGAGCCTGCATGTTCACCTTAAGAGAACTCCCAGCTAGGACTTCCAAGTCCCTTTATGTTCCAGATTGAGGCCTTTCCTCATTTAGAAAATAGTCTTCCTACCAAGGTGCATAATCTCATTTTCCCACACTGTATTCCATCTGACATTTCTTTGCTCACTCTCCTACTCTACCCAAGTCCTTCCACACATCCCCACTTTGTCAACACTCCCTATCCCTCCACCTATCTTTGCATCATCTGTAAACTTAGCAACAATGTCCTCAGTCTTTTTGTTCAGATCGTTAATGTATAACACTAATAGTGGTAGCCCTAATACTGACCCCTGTGGAACTCCACTAGTCATCAGCTGCTAGCCTGTCAAAGACACCTTTATCCACACTGCCTTCTGCCAGTCAGCCAATTCTCTATACCTTATCCTAAAACCATTTAGCTCTTAAATAAGTTAAGAGCCTCCTGTACAGAACCTTATCAAAGGCATTCTGGAAATCCAAATAAAACAGGTCTACTGACTCTCCTTTGTATTAACTTGTTTGTTACATCCTCAAAGAATTCTAACAGATTTGTCAAGCATGACCTCCTCTTGACAAAGCTGTGCTGACTCTGCCCTATTTTACCATGCATGATCAAGTACTCTGCAATTTCATCCCTAATAAAATGGACATCAAAATCTTACCAACTATCAACATCAGGCTAACTGGTCTATAGTTTCCTGTCTTCTGCTTCCCTCCCTTCTTAAATAGGGGTGTAACATGAGGAATTTTCCACTCCTCTGGGACCTTCCCTGACTCCAGTGATGCCTGGAAGATCACCAAAACCTCCACAATTCCCTCAGCTATCTCCTTCAGCAGTCTAGTTAGTTGTTCAGGTCTTTCAGCTTTCCCAGATAGCACCCTCTCCTTAACGATGGCCCCTTCACTCTCTTCACCAGAAGTTCTGGTATTCTGCTGGTGTTTTCCATTTTGAAAACTGATGCAAAGTACCTATACAGTTCATTTGCCATTTCTACATTCCCCATTACGAACTCTTCAGCCTAATTTTCCAATTGCCCAATGTCCGCTCTTGACCTTTTAGAATCATAGAGATGTACAGCATGGAAACAGACTCTTTGGTCCGAATTCACCATGCCAACCAGGTATCCTCAACTAATCTAGCCCCATTTGCCAGCACCTGGTCCATATTTCTCTAAACCCTTCCTAGTCATATACCCATCCAGATACCTTTTAAATGTTGTAGTTGTACCAGCCTCCACCACTTTCCCTGGCAGCTCGTTCCATACACGCACCACCCTCTGTATGAAAGAACTGCCCCTGAGGTCCCTTTTAAATCTTTCGCCTCTCACCCTAAACTTTTGCCCTCTAGTTCTGGACTCTCCCACTCCAGAGAAAGGACCTTGTCTATTCACCCTATCCATTGCCCCTCATGATTTTATAAACCTCTATAGTCACCCCTCAGCCCCTGATCCCATACTGAAAAAAACCTCAGCCTATTCGGCCTCTCCCAAACTCAAACCCTTCAACCCTGACAACATCCTTGTAAATCTTTTCTGAACCTTTTCAAGTTTCACAACATCGTTCCCAGAAGGGGGAGACCAGAATTGCACACAATATTTCAAAAGTGGCCTAACCAATGCCGTGTACAGCCACAATACGACCTCCCAATTCCAACAATCGATGCACTGACCAATAAAGGAAAGCATATCAAATCCCTTTTCACTATCCCATCTATTTGCGATTCCACTTTCAAGGAACTATGAACCTGCACTCCAAGTCTCTTTGTTCAGCAACACTCCCCAGGACCTTACTGTTAAGTGTGTAAATCCTGCCCCGATTTGCTTTTCCAAAATGCAGCACCTCACATTCATTTAAATTAAACCCCATAAACGCTTCTCAGCCCATTGGCCCATCTGATAAAGATCCCGTTTAGATGTCTATAAAACTCTTGCCATCTTTTATTTTACTAGCTACATACTCTCTTATTTAATCTTCTCCCCACTAATTGCTTTTTTAGCTATCCTCGTGATTTTTAAAGGCTTCCTAATCATCTTCATTACGTTGTATGCTTTTTCTTTTGCTTTTATGTTGTCCTGTCATGGTTACCTCTTCCTTCCCTTACTATGCTGCTTCTTCTGTTGTGGTTCTGTTCGCCGAGCTGGGAATTTTTGTTGCAGACGTTTCGTCCCCTGTCTAGGTGACATCCTCAGTGCTTGGGAGCCTCCTGTGAAGCGCTTCTGTGGTGTTTCCTCCAGCATTTATAGTGATTTGTATCTGCCGCCTCCGGTTGTCAGTTCCAGCTGTCCGCTGCAGTGGCCGGTATATTGGGTCTAGGTCAATATGCTTATTGATTGAATCTGTGGATGAGTGCCATGCCTCTAGGAATTCCCTGGCTGTTCTCTGTTTGGCTTGTCCTATAATAGTAGTGTTGTCCCAGTCAAACCCATGTTGCTTGTCATCTGAGTGTGTGGCTACTAAGGATAGCTGGTCGTGTCATTTCGTGGCTAGTTGGTGTTCATGGATGCGGATCGTTAGCTGTCTTCCTGTTTGTCCTATATAGTGTTTTGTGCAGTCCTTGCATGGGATTTTGTACACTACATTGGTTTTGCTCATGCTGGGTATCGGGTCCTTCGTCCTGGTGAGTTGTTGTCTGAGAGTGGCTGTTGGTTTGTGTGCTGTTATGAGTCCTAGTGGTCACAGTAGTCTGGCTGTCAGTTCAGAAATGTTTTTGATGTATGGTAGTGTGGCTAGTCCTTTGGTGGCTAGTCCTTTGGGTTGTGGCATATCCTCATTCTGTTGTCTTTCCCTTAGGTATCTGTTGATGAAATTGCGGGGGTATCCGTTTTTGGCGAATACATTATATAGGTGTTCTTCTTCCTCTTTTTGCAGTTCTGGTGTACCGCAGTGTGTTGTGGCCCTTTTGAACAGTGTCTTGATGCAACTGCTTGTGTGTGTTGTGGTGGTTGCTTTCGTGGTTTAGGACATGGTCTGTGTGTGTGGCTTTCCTGTATACCTTTGTGGTGAATTCTCCGTTCAGTGTTCTCTGTACCATCACGTCTAGGAATGGGAGTTGGTTGTCCTTTTCTTCCTCGCTCGTGAATCGGATTCCTGTGAGTGTGGCGTTGATGATCCGGTGTGTGTTCTCTATTTGTGTTTTTAATGATTATAAAGGTATCATCTACATATCTGACCCAGAGTTTGGGTTGAATTTGCGGCAAGACTGTTTGTTCTAACCTTTGCATTACCGCTTCTGCTATGAGTCCAGAGATGGGTGAGCCCATGGGTGTGCCATTGATTTGTTCATATATTTGGTTGTTGAATGTGAAGTGTGTTGTGAGGCACAGGTTTGAGTATGCAGTCTTTGTTGATAGGTTCCCCATCTTGTTGTCTGTTCTGCACAAAACACTACATAGGACAAACAGGAAGACAGCTAGAAGAAACCAGAAGAAACATCACAGAAGCGCTTCACAGGAGGCTTCCAAGCACTGAGGATGTCACCTAGACAGGGGACGAAACGTATGCAACAAAAATTCCCAGCTTGGCGAACAGAACCAAAACAACGAGCACCCGAGCTACAAATCTTCTCCCAAACTTTGAATGCTTCTTCTTCCACGGGAAGGATTTCTGCTGTGCCTCCTGATTTACCCCATAAACACCTGCCATTGCTGCTCCACTGTCTTCCCTACTAGGCTCGCCTTACAATCAATTCGGGCCTGCTCCTACCTCATATCTTTGTAGTCACCTTCACTCAACTGTAATACCATGACATCTGATTCCAGTTTCTCCCTCTCAAACCGCAGGCACAATGCCTGTGCCTTCGTAGGCTCAATCACAAGCAGCTCCAGGGAAAAAAAAATCTCAGACATTCCACAAATTCCTTTTCTAGAGATCCGTATTACGAATTTGATTTTGTCAGTCCACCGATATTTTGAAGTCCCCAATGATTATTGTAATGGCGAGAGAGAAAATGCTGGAAAATCTCAGTAGGTCTGGCCGCATCTGTAACGAGAGAAAAGAGCTGACGTTTCGAGTCTACTGACCCTTTGACAACATCAGCTCTTTCCTCTCCTTACAGATGCTGCCAGACGTGCTGAGATTTTCCAGCATTTTCTCTTTTGGTTTCAGATTCCAGCATCCGCAGTAATTTGCTTTTAATATTATTGTAATGGTGTCTTTCATACATGATTTTCTAACGTGTGATCTAGTTTCTTCCCCATATCCTGACTACTGCTGTGGACAGGAGGCCTATTTTTATTTTTATAAACACGTGAATTTAGAAGGCATGGCTAGTAAGTTTGCAGATGCCACCAAAATTGGTGGTATAGTTGACAATGAAGGTTATCTGAGAGGTCTTGATCAATTGGGCCATTAGACTGAGAAATGGCAGATGAAGTTTAATTTGAATAAATGCAAGATATTGCATTTTGGTAGAACAAACAAGTGCAGGACTTATATACTTAATTGTAGGGTCCTGAGTATTGCTGTCGAATAGAAAGACCAAGGGATTCAAGTACACAGTTCTTTGAAATCTACTGTGTCCATTGTGGTTTTACAAATATGTTTAAGATTTTTTTTGAGGACATAATTGAGCATGGAAAAGTGAAAGCTAGTGAATGTGGTTAAAGTGATTTTTAAAAACACAACACATGAAAATAGGGCGCAGAGGATTCACAGTAATATATCTCTATTGGTTAAGTTCTGGCTAACTGCAAGTGGTGACGTTCCTATGTGTCTGCTGCCCTTGACCTTTAGGTGGAGATGGTCATGGGTTTGGATGGTGCCAAGAAGCCTTGATGAATGCCTGCAATGTATGCTGTTGATAGTTTACACTCCCCTTACTGAAAGTTGACGGCAGAGGGATTAAATGTTTGGAGATATGAGGCCATTCAAGTGGTGAGCCTTACTGACAATAATGTCAAGTCTCTTTACTGTTGTTGGAACTGCATCCATTCAGCAAGTTGGGAGTATTCCATTACGCTCCAGACCTATGCCTTCTAGATGGTGGATAGGCTTTGAGGAATCAGGTGGTGAGTCACTTGCTGCAGGATTCCCAGCCTCTGACCTACTCTTTTAGCCACAGTATGGTTAGTCCAATTCAGTTTCTGGTCAATGGTAACCCCAGAACAACTAAGCTCCTTTGTGCCAGGTGTGACAACAAACAAGATTTTAAGGTGGGAGACAGACAGTTTAGAGGAGATGGGAGGAAAAATACTTTCACCCAGATGGTGATGAAAATCTGGAACTCACTGCCTGTAGGATGGTAAAGGGAGAAACCCTCAAAACATTTTAGTAATATTTAGATATCCACCTGCAATGCCAAGGCATACAAGACTCTGGAAAATGGGGTGAGCGTAATCA
Organism: Chiloscyllium plagiosum; assembly: GCF_037043375.1. Classification (NCBI taxonomy): domain Eukaryota; kingdom Metazoa; phylum Chordata; class Chondrichthyes; order Orectolobiformes; family Hemiscylliidae; genus Chiloscyllium; species Chiloscyllium plagiosum. The sequence continues at coordinate 58,719,303 of NW_028270164.1, read as the reverse complement.
GGTGGTTGTTTTTGACTGCTATGAGCCGAAAGGCTTTTTTTCTGTGCTGTAGATTTCTGTGTCTATGGCTAGCTATTGGCTGTCTACCATGAAGTCTTTTGGTGTTATTTTCCCAATCTTTCTTAGCCAACTTGTCCCGCATACCTCCTTTGCTCAGATTTAAGACCCGAGCTTCAGAAGGAACTATGTTCTATCATACAATGTTCACTATTTCCCAAAGGCTCATTTACAGCAAACTTATTAATTAGCCCTTTCTCATTACAAAACACTAAATCCAAAACAGCCTGATTGCTAGGTGGTTCCTCAACATGTTATTTCAGAAACCCATAAAAACAGAAAATCATCCACCACAGCATCAAACCTGGTCAACCCAGTCTATATGTAAACTCAAGAGACATAATATTATTCTATTATCCACATTATGTGCATCTCTAATTTCCAGATTTATAGCATGCCCAAAATTAGTACTTCAGTTTTGTGTTCATTAATAACTTCAACCAATGTTTGCTTGCCTTTGCGGTTTTAAATTCCACCAACACAGATACTACATCTTAATCCTTTGATTAAAAATGGGCGGCACGGTGGCACAGTGGTTAGCACTGCTGCCTCACAGCGCCTGAGACCCGGGTTCAATTCCCGCCTCAGGCGACTGACTGTGTGGAGTTTGCACGTTCTCCCTGTGTCTGCATGGGTTTCCTCCGGTGCTCCGGTTTCCTCCCACAGTCCAAAGATGTGCAGGTTAGGTGAATTGGCCATGCTAAATTGCCCGTAGTGTTAGGTAAGGGGTAAATGTAGGGGTATGGGTGGGTTGCGCTTCGGCAGGTAGGTGTGGACTTGTTGGGCCGAAGGGCCTGTTTCCATACTGTAACGTAATGTAATGTAATCTAATCTACATCATCCCTCATTAGGAGTACTACCCTGCCTCCTTTCTCATTTTGTCCATGCTTCCTGAATACAGAATTTGCACTTTGATACAATGTTCCAAATCACTGGCATGCTGTAGCCATGTCTCAGTAATGACAATTAAATCATATCCATTTACTTCAATTTGTGTACTGGTGTCTCCGATTTACAGATATTCAACTTGTGAACGCTCATACTTAAAACTATAATCCCATGAAGGGACATAATTTTAAAGATTCAACACACAAACATTTCTTGTACTTACGAATGGCCGCTTTATATCACCTTGCATTATGTTTTGACTTGCTGTAAAAATTCCCTCACCAGTCCCAAGGCTTCAGATATCTGCTCTCTATCTCCAGTTTCCAGGCATGTCTTCAAACATTCAATTTTTCCTGTTTCTATGCTCAAAGGCACTTGGAATGGTAGAAATATTGAGATTATTGGTTTGGAGGGCCTGCTTTTCCATCATCTTCCTAGCTTCCATTGTCAGGATCTCATTTCCCTACCTCCCAGGACATTGTACCAAAATGAACCACACCATGACCTCAGAGAAATACCCTGCAGTCATTGACCCTGGCACCAGGGAGGCAACATAAGACCCTGCAGTCATGCTCATCTGTTCCCCGAAAGAATCACCTATCAGTAGTACTCTTCCTCTTTTTATTCCTTCCCTGCTGTTCAGCTGAGCTCCCAGTGATGCCAGCGCCATGCATTCCTGAGGAACCATGACTCTCATCAGTATCTAAAGCCAAAAGATCAACAGTCAAAGTGTGTGTCATGAACCACCACCATCACAGACTTTATCAGCAAGTGTATGGAGGACTGCATACTAAGGAAATCAATCCACGTGTTCCCCAACAGGAAACCCTGGATGAATCAGGACATATAGAACCTGCTAAAAACCAGACATGAGGTTTTTAGATCAGGAGACCCACTCAAATATAAGAAATCCAAATATGACCTTCGCGGAGCCATTAAGACAGTCAAGGACCAATACCGATTCAAACCAGAGACCGAGACGGACACCTGGTGACTATGGCAAGGACTGAACGACATCACAGGTTCTAAAAAGATACAGTGCAGATAGCAGACGATGACACATCCCTCCCAGATCGTTTCAACACCTCCTATGCTAGCTTTGAACACAATTTCGGGAGAGGTAACACCTATTCCAACAAATCCTGACAAACCTATCCCAATAGTCACTGCATTAGAGGTCAGATCAGTTTTCCTTCGTGTGAATCCAAGGAAAGTGATGGGACCAGATGGAGTACCAAACCGTGCACGCAGAGCATGTGCAGTTCAACTGACAGAGGTCTTCTTGGATATCTTCAACGTCCCCCTGCAGCAGGCCACTGTCCCTGCCTGTTTCAAGAGGGGCAACATCATCCCTGTACCTAAGGTGGCTCCTGCAGCACATCTCAATGACTACTGCCCAGTGGCCCTAACTTTGATGGTCATGAAGTGCTTTGAAAAGCTGGTCATAGCATTAATCAACTCCAGCCTCCCCACTACTCTTGACTCACTCCAATTTGCCTTATCGGACCAACAGATCCACATCAGATGCCATATCACTTGCCCTTTATTCCTCCCAGAACATCTTGACACCAAGAACAGCTACGTAAGAATCCTACTCATTGACTATACTTCAACACCATTATTCCCTTGAGACTGATTACTAAACTTAGTGATCTCGGACAAAGCCCCACTCTCTGCAATTGGATCCTCAGTATCCTGACCCACAGGCCACAATCAGTGAAGATTGGGGACAATATTTCATCCCACTAACACTCAACACTGGAGCCCCTCAGGGGCCACGTAGTCAGCCCCCTACTGTACTCACTGTATACCAATGAGTGCGTCACCAAATACTAGACACATGCCATTTACAAGTTCGCTGATGACACCACCATCGTCAATCGAATCTCAGATGGCGATGAAACAAACTACAAACTGGAGGACGAAGACCTGGAAAAATGGTGCACTGAGAACACCCTAGCTCTCAATGCCGGCAAAACCAAGCAAATTGACTTTTGGCAGGATTCTACTCATGCTCCCCTACACATTAACAGCACAGATGTGGAACGAGTGGAGAGTGTCAAGCTCCTGGGAGCGGTCATCCTCTTCATGTGGACACACTGGTTACAAAGGCCCAACAACGTCTCTTCTTCCTCAAGCAGCTGAGAAAATTTGGCATGACGGCGAATACCCTTGCCAACTTTTATAGGTGCGCCATCAAAAGCATTCTATCTGGCTGTATTACTAACTGGAATGGTAATTGTACCATTCAAGGTTACAGAGTGGCAAACTCGACCCGGACAATCACAAAGGTCAACCTCCCACCTATAGAATCTATCTACCAGGCCCGCTGTCAAGGAAAGGCTGCCAGCATTCTGAAAGATCCATCCCACCCTGGCAATGTTTTTCTACAACCTCTACCATCGGGGAGAAGGTATAGAAGCCTGAACGCACGTACCAGCCGGTATTGAAACAGTTTCTACACTGTTATTAGAATACTGAATGGACTCATGAACTCTTAACATTCACCTGCACCTGTGTTTTTGTTTTTGCCACTGTTACATATTATTTACTTATCCATACTACTTATCTCTGTAATCTGCCTGTATTGCTCGCATGACAAAGCTTTTCACTATGCCTTGGTACACGTGACAATAAATTCAATTCAATTCCAATTCCATTCAAGACTTCCCACATTTCATAGGATGTGCATCCTACAATTTGCTATGCCATATTTCAACTTATTTTTTACAAGTTACTACCCAGAAGTTGCTTGTCGCAGTAGAAAGTAAATTTTAAGAAAAGCGCTTGCTTCCAACTTCTACGAACTCACCATTAAATAAACTCACTCTGCTTGAAATCTGTATTCTGCTTGCAAGCTGCAAGAACTCCAGAGCCAAAAGCTCAACTGACCTGGTTTACCCAATTATCTACCCTCCATGTAAAGATTGTTTGCACTGACTAAGGCTGGAAGAACATCTTTTTCTGGTGCCATCTCACAAGGCAGGAATTAGAACTACATCGATAAATCTTCATTATTGCTGGTTAAGATACTTGAACTCTCTCCCAAGTATATCTGCACCACATGGACTGCAATGATTCAAAATAGCTCTCAAGGGCAATTAGGGATATGCAACAAATGGTGAGTGTATAAATATGTTCATTGTCCATAAAGGGCAATCTAGAAGATTAACTTGCAAATAATTGTTCATGGAGTTGATGGTAATATATTAGCACGAATTGAAATTTGCTGAAGAGACAGGAAGATGAGAGTAGGGATAAATGGGCATTTCAAGTTGGCAGTTTGTAAAAATGGAATGCCACAATCAGAGCTGGGGTTTCAGATATTAATCGTCCATATTAATGGCTCAAAACAAAAAGTATTGTATCCAAAATTTCTGATGATACAAAGTTAAAATGTAAGCAAACAGATAAAGAGATACAGACAGGTTAAGTGGTAAAGTTGGTAAAGAGACAGATGGAGTATAATGTGGCAAGTGTAATTTATTTGCGAAACCTATAAATGTTGCTACTGAGTTCTTCACGTACTCAAACAAGGGGCATAAGATTGGTGTGTTGATACAGAAGACTGTGGTTTGCTGTCTTAATGACTTTGGAGACAAAAAATGAAGTTTTGCTATAGTTAAGGGCTTTTTAAAAAAATTATTCATTTGTGGGATGTGGGCATCGCTGGCTGGCGAGCATTTATTGCCTGTCTCTAGTTGCCTTTGAGAAGGTGGTGGTGAGCTATTTTCTTGAACCATTGCAGTCCACCTCCTGTGGGTTGACCCACAATGCATTAGGGAGGGAATTCCAGGATTTTGACCCAGACTCAGTGAAGTAATAGCGATATATTTCCAAGTCAGGAATGGTGAGTAGCTCAGAAGGGAACTTGGAGATGGTGGTATCCCCATATATCTGCTGCATTTGTCCTTCTAGATGGAAGTGACCGTGGGTTTGGAAGGTGCTGTCTGAGAATCTTTGGCGAATTTGTAGTACTTGGGACAACAAGTCTGGTCTTCAAAATGTGCACTGGTAGCAATTCAAATGAACTTCACTGAACTGATTAAAGAATTAAGAGGAAAGTTTGAGCAGTTTGGACCTATACTGTTTGGAATTTAGAAAAACAAGCAATTATTTTTAAGCATACTAAATTTTGAAGGGGCTTGACAGGGTAAATGCTGAAAATATGTTTCACCTCTTCGGTAAATTTAAAAGTAGAACACAGAGTTCAAAGTGGTCAGAGATTCTTCTCAGAGTTGCTAGTCTTTTGAATTCTCTATCACAGAGAGCAGTGAAGGTTGGATCACTGAATATATTCAAAGTTGGATTTGAAAGAACTCTATTTACAAGGAAGTGCAAAGTTATCAAAATAAGCAGTACAGAGGTCAGGTCATAGGAGTATTGATAGGAGCAGGACCCTTAGGAGCATCAATATACAGAGGGATCTTTGGGTCCAAGTCCATAGCTCCCTTAAAGTGGCAACTTAAGTGGTTAAGGTAATAAAGAAGGCATAGGGGATGTTTGCCTTCATTGGCCAGATCACTGGGTTTACAAGTTGGCAAGTCACATTGCTGCAGTACAAGATTTTGGTGATGCCACATTTGGAGTATTACCTGCAGTTCTGATCACCAACTATAGGAATGATGTGGAGGCTTTGGAGAGGGTGCAAAACAGGTTTACCAGGATGCTGCCTGGATTGGAGTGTCTGAGCTATCAGAAGAGTTTGGGCGTAGGTTAAGATGAGAGGGGGAAAGTTTAAAAGAGATGTGCAAGCTAAGTTCTTTTTGGGTTTTTTTTTACACAGATAGTGGCAGATGCCTAGAATGTGCTGCCAGGAGAAAAGTGGTAGAAGCAGATGTGTTAGCAAAGGTTTAAAAGTTATTTAGACAGACACATGAACAAGCATGGAATAGAGGGATACAAACCTGTGTGGAGGCAGGTGGCATTAGTTTAGAAAGGCATCATGGTTGGCACAGACAGAGCAGGCTGAGCTGCCTGTTCTGATGCTGTACTGTTCAATGCAATCTGATTAGCCAGGATGTTACTAAATGGCAGAATAGGCTCAACAGGCTGAATGGCCTACACCTGCTCCCATTTCCCATGATAACTTCATATTATTTTCAGTATTTGATCTCCCTACTATTCTGCTCCCCTGACACTAATTATTGTCTCAAACATACAACCTCTCTGGCAACAGTTCAAAGGGTGAAATTATTATCACTTGCTCCAGTCACAATTTCACATCTCCACTGCAGTAGTAGAAGTGGATTTTGCAGTTTGTCTTCCACTCACTGGAGAATAAGAATGCAATTCCTACTTAGTGGGAATTAAAAGCGCATTTTCAGTAAATGACTTTAATAGAGATATGTCATCACTCTGTGGGTTTCTGGTTCAGAGTTACAAGTCAAGTCCAAGTGGGAGGTAATAAAACAAATAAATGAGAGGAGCAAATGAGCCAAATAACAATTAGTGTATTAAACTCTCCAACACAAATCATGAATGATATCAAAAAATAAAATTGATGAAAAGCCACATAAGCAGCTATTAATAACTGTGACCAAAAGCTTGGCCATAACACACATCTGAAGGTGTGTGTCAGAGAAGGAAAGATAGACAACAGAAAGACTTATGAATGAAATTTCAGAACTGAAGGTTTTGGTAATTTTAAGACATGACCACTATTGGTGTAGCAATTATAATCAGTGATGTTCATGGAAGAGGAGTGTTCATCCTGGAAAGTCATGAAACTGGAACAGATTCCAGTGAGTGCCGAATAAGGCCATGGATTTGGGGAAAAAAAGAATTTTAATATCAGTCACTGTTCAACTGAAGCCAGCACTGGATAACAAGCACAGAAGAATTGGGGCTTGGAAGATATCAGGATAAAGAAGTCAAGCATGAGAGTATTTAAAATTTAATATAGGGTAGGAAATGGGAAGCTGATCAGGAATTCATTAGAATTAGTCACATTTATGAAAACAGGAAAAGAAATAAAATTATAGAAGCACAAGATTCTTTTAAAGTTTGCATCTTTTAAATATTCAGCAGTTTCTGTGCACCTCATTATACTCTGATGTAGTGAAGAATAACCGCAGGAACATTGAAGACTGACCTCATCCCCCTCTGGCTGCTGGCAGCTTTCTGCCGGGCAGATCGCATCTTCATCCTCAGAGTCCTCTGGCTCAGAATATGGAGGCTCCATTATCACTGACAGTGCCTCATGAGGCTGTAGAAATTCCAAATACGTTTCTGCTTCTATTCTCACCAAACTTAGATTTTTTGTTCGTTCCTGGTTTAATTTGACATTTCTCTTTTTCGGATTGTTTAGTTTTTTCAATTTTTCTCTTTTTTCACCCACTGAACCATCTTTTTCAAGCCGTCTCTTCTTTTTCTCACAGTTTCCTTCTCTCTTCACTGGCTTTAAACAGCAATCTTCACCCTAAAACAGAAAAGACAGCTCAATATACCCCATTAGATGGGAAATAGCTGCTAAATTTTCTGACATAAGTTTTATGACATTATTGAGCACGCTGTACTTGACTGCTCATGAGTTCTTGTGATAACCAATCTCATAAGTATTCTCTCTGATGTTTAAACAAAATTAAGTTCACAACACTTAGGTCACAAAGACTTTACAGTTACTTATGATTTCAGAACTGAATTAATCAACCAACAGGAATTAAGCCAACAGTTTCAACATAATTTGAAATGTCAGGAACAAAATATGGCAAACCTCGGAGCAGAGCTCCTTCTATTAGCTAGGTATGTTTAAAAATTACTCATTTATCTGAGGTCAATTTCTACATTAATGGAGTTATGAATTCTTTCAGTTCGACATTGCCGGCTTTGGATCACCATAAAACAAGTTGACATGCATTCATGTGCCAATTATGTGAGGATGATGGTAAAGTACCAACATAAAAATATGGTACAACAGAATCAATACTCCATCTCCAAGATAGCTCAGATATCAAATTACTTGGTCTAACTACACAGCTCCGGGACATTAATATTAATGAGACCTGGATATGCAGACTCGACTCTCAGAGATAGGATTCCTCTTAATTGGCCTGACAGAATCAAGGCCAACAATACCTTAATGGACTCCAGTATTACTTCTGGCTAGGAGTTCCACAGGATGCCATGACTTCTCAACTCCCTGCACAGCCACGGTCTTGAGTGAGAAGAGGAGAAGGCAGACACTCCTAACTGGAAGATGCATCACTATCAAAAAAACAGGAACTCTACTAGAATGTATTTTTCTGTTAAGATAAAATACTGCATGTGCTGGAAATTTGAAATTAAACAGAAAATGCTGAAGATGCTCAGCAGATTTGCAGCATCTGTGGAGATTGGATTCAAGAACGTAGAAACAGAGTCAATGACTCTTCTTCAGAATTCAGTTCGAAAGAATAGTCATTGGACTTGAAACGTGAATTATATCTTTTTACGGAGTTTGGTTTGTAAACTAAATTATGTTGCTGATAAATGCTGACAGGAAAAACCAAAAATCACAGCTGCATCAGATGATATCTAGGATGCTCCATGTCTTTTTATAATCTATTGGTTTCCTCAAAGCATGAAGTCATTGAGTTAAGCTAATCTGAAAAGAATGTCAACGTCAGTATCTGATATCCATTCATACACAATTGTCAAACACACTTCAAAACACACACACAGGAATTTACAGGTTGAATGCCTAAGTATAGTACTGCTCTGATATTGAGTCTTTGCAGTACCATACCTCAGTTGTAGAAGTACAGGTCTCTGCAAGACACTGCATGACCTCCACTGGTTTGCAGTTCAGCAGTTCAGATCGGGGCTGGTGATCTTCCACTACAGAGTACTGGGCTGCACAGAAGATCTGGTAAATTTGCTGCATCTCGGGCAGTGACACTTGCAGTAAAAGTGCCTCCATCATCAGCTCATCAAGTTGGGACCTCACATCATCTGATAGGCATAACCCTGCAAAAACATATATTTAGAAGATTAAGTTTATTAACCAGAATTCAGTTTCCATAATAATTCTGATTATTACATCCTCTGCAAAGAATTTTCTCATGAAAAGGACAATAACAAGTATTTGTGATTTGTGCCTGATATTATTAGTAAAGACAACAATAAAAAAAACCTAAATTGCTGGTATCCAGTGAGGAATTAGTTTGAAGATTGATAACGTGCTTGATTTCTTCATGAAAGTGACAAATGCAAGACTGGAACAGAAGTTACTTACTTGGTGATCATGCAACATATTTAAAACCAAGAACAATCCATATTAATTATCTGACTATTAATTACTTTCACAATTAGTTACACAATAGAAATTAGATGAATGGATCTATAACTTCCCTGTATCTATTTCCTCAATGTTTCTAAAAAGCTCAAATCTGAACCAAAAACACCAATGTTTCCTCACAGCCTCAATAGAACTCTGGCACAAATACCTCTCCCCTCCAGCATTTTGTGCCCTTCCTATTTGCCCAGTAGTCTGATCATACGTGCATCAATTTCACTGATTCAATTTTAGTGGTCCGGTCTTCCCTAGTGAATAGTAGTGTAGAGTAGCTTTTATTTGTCATTTCTACCATTTATGACTGATACAGCAAAAATGAGACAGCATCCCTCCAGGACTGAGGGCACTATATGGACAGCGCAAATTACACTATCATGCACGACATAAAGTGCAAAACACGCATGTTAGAGTGTAATTGAAGAATGATAAATAAAGATATTTTTCAAGCAGTAATTTGATGTCATGTAATGAATTTCAGATGGGAAAGAGTCCGATCATACTGTGTTAAAGAGCCTGATGGCTTGGGGGAAGAAACTGTTGCATAGTCTGGCCATTAGAGACCGTATGCGCCAGTATTTTCTGCTAGATGGCAGGAGGAAGAAGAGTTTGAGTGAGAGGTGTGTGGGGTCTTCCACAATGCTCTTAGCCTTTCAGGTGCAGCGTCTGGTGTGAATGTCTGTAATGGAGCAAAGGGAGACCCCGAAGATCTTCTCAGCTGTCCTTACTCTCCATTGTAGGATCTTATGATCCGAAACGGTGCATTTCCCGAACCAGGCAGTGATGCAGCAGCTCAGGGTACAATCAATGAACCTATGTAGAATATGGTGAGGATGGGGGCTAGGAGGTGGGCTTTCCTCAGCCTGTGCAGAAAGTGGAGACACTGCTGGGCTTTCTTGGCTATGGAGCTGGTCTTGAGGGTCCAGGTAAGATTTTCTGCCAGGTGTACATCAAGAAATCTGATGCTCTTCACAATCTCCATAGGGGAGCTGATGTCTAGCAGAGAATGGTTGCTCCATGCCCTCCTGAAGTTAACAACCATCTCTTTTGTCTTGTCTACATTCAGAGACAGGTTGTTGGCTCTGCACCATTCCATTAGTCGCTGCACCTCCTCTCTGTATGCTGACTCATCGTTCCGGCTGATGAGACCCACTATAGTCATATCATCAGCGAATGTGATGATGTGATCATCGCTGCACAGTCGTGTGTCAGCATGGCGAACAGCAGTGGACCGAGCACACAGCTCTTGGGAGCCCTCATGCTCAGTGTGATCGTGTTGGAGATGCTGTTCCCTGATCCAGACTGACTGAGATCTCCCAGTCAGGAAGTCCAGGATTCAGTTACAAAGGAAGTTATTTAGGCCCAACAGACACAGCTTTCCAAACAGGTGCTAAGGAATGATAGTGTTAAATGCAGAACTGAAGTCTATGAACAGTAGTCTGATGTAGGGGTCCTTCTTCTCCAGGTGGGTGAGGGCCAGATGAAGGGTGGTGGAAATGACATCATCTGTTGAGCGGTTAGGTCGATACACGAACTACAGGGTGTTCAGTGAGGGAGGCAGCAGGGTCTTAATAGACATTTTTACGAGAAATTGAGGAGGTTGGGCCTGTACTCATTGCAATATAGGAGAGCAATAGGCAACCCTATCGAAACATACAAAATTCTTAAGGAACTTGACAGTGTAGATACAGAAAGATTGGTTCTACTTGTGGGAGAATAGAGGACCAGAGGACAATCTCAGAAAAAGGGGTGCACATTTAAGTCAGAGATGAAGAGGAATGGTTTCTCTCAGTCTGTGGAGTTCTTTCCCACTGAGGCTGGGTTATTATATACAGTCAAGGCGGAGATAAACAGCTTTTTAAATCAGTGAGTGAATAAAGTGTTATGGGGGAAATGCAGGAAAGTGGAATTAAGGATTATCAGACCAGCCACAATCTCATTGAAAGGCAGAACAGACTTGATGAGCTGAATGGCCTACTTTTGCTCTTAGGTCTAATGGAAATCCCTGGTCAGGCTTCTAGTTAAGGGGCTGAGAATGTTGCGGTACAGATGTGTTCAAATTATTCAACTGCACACATAACCAATTTAGTTTTGCATCTCAGTTTTCATGCCCACAATCATCATGCATGCTCTGTCAAAGGCAACTGGTGTACTTCGTCTTCTCTATGTCTTTCCACTCTGTGCCAGGCTTTTCAACATCTAATAATTTCCTCAGTTTTCAAGTAATTTTGGACTAATACCTTCTTCCTTTCTTAAAATATTTTTTGCATTGTAACTTCTATCAGTTCGTTTCCTTGTAAAATGTGCCCTGCCCAGTCGCTCTGCCTATTCCCAACTTCCTTCGGCAAATTTCTTAATTTGTTCTTTCTCCTCAGCTATTCAACATTTTCTACTTTTTCTGTCCAGCTGATCAATTCCATTCTCCTTCAAAACAACTGTTCAATACAATTGAAGCAAATTAATCACCTGTTTCATAATCCAAGTCTGACATCTATATGAAACAATACTAAAACAAACTTATTACAAACAGAGTTGTTTATTCAACTTTCCAGGTGAAAAGGGCAAGGAGGCAAGTGGAAACGGTGGGCTCTCAATTAGTCTGGGATATGAGACACCATAGGGGAGGGAGGGATGAGGAAGTTGAGGATTGGAGGAATGTTTAACAAAACCCTTTGCATCTGCTCTTGACATATTTTGGGAAAGGTCATGCACATTCGATGGAAGAAAGTCACACTTTATGGTTGCTTGTGTAACAAGCAATATGGATAACAGGGATCCTGTAGACGTATATCTGGGCTTTCAAAAAGCAGTTGATAAGGTGCTACACAAAAGGTTAACAAACAAGTTAAGATCACAAGGGTTGGAGATAATGTATTATTTTTATAGAGCTAACCAACAGCAAGCAGACAGTCGGGATAAATGGATCTGTTTCTGGTTGGTAAGGCCTAACTAGTGTAGTGCCACATGTTCAGTCCCCCACCCCAACTATTTACAATCTAGATTAATGATTTGAATGCAGGGATAGAAAGTACTATAATTAAATAAAATAGATGGAAAAGTAAGTTGCAATGAAGAATCAAGAAATGAATATGGAATTGTTAGGTGAATAGAAAGCTCAAAGGAATAGAAAGACAACATATTATTTAAATGGAGAAAAACTTAAGAATGCTTCAGTGCAGAAGGATATGTGTGTCCTTGTGCATGAATCACAAAAAACAATGTAGGTATAGCAGGTAATAATGAAAGCATATGGAATTTTCACATTTATTGGTAAAGGGATAAAGTATAAAAGTAGGGACAGGGTGCTGCAACTGTACAAGGCATTAGTGATACTGCATCTGAAGTACTGCATGCAATTTTGGTCATCTTGAGGGACATAGTCATATTGGAAGCAGTTCAGAGGAGGTTCACTACATTGATTCAAAATGCAGGGTTATCTTACAGAGAAGTGAAGCAGTTTAGGCTTATACTCTGGAGTTTAGAAGAATGAGAGGAGATCTAATTGAAATATACAAGATGTTAAAGGGGATTGACAAAGCAGACAGAGTGGATGTTTCCTTGTGTGGGACAATTTAGAATGAAGGTCTAGTTTTGGGATGGGGGTAGCAGATTTAAAAGAAATAAGGAGAAATCACTTCAATCAAAGAGCTATAAACATGTGAAATTCACGATCCATGCGCAGTGGATGCTAGGAAATTGAGTAAATTTGAGGTGGTAGACATATTTTTAGTTAGTAATGGGTTGGAAGGGTTATTGAGAGTGGGCGGAAAGTGGAGGCGATAATCATAAAATATGGTAGAGCAGGATCAAGAGAGTGAATTGCCTACTCCTTATCTTAGTTTTTAAGTTGTAGGCATGTTCTACACGTCTGAAAGAGTCATAAACTTGAAACAGTAATTCCATTTCTCTTTCCACAGTCCTGCTGAGTTTCTTTAGCATTCTGTGTTTGTTTCAGATTTCCAGCAACCACAATATTCTGCCTTTCATTTAATGTTCTGGTGACACTGGTTCAAACCACACCATAGCAGTTGGTGGTATTTGAATTCAAATTTAAAATAACCTAAAATAAAATATAATGATGACCATGAAATCATTGTTAATCTCCACAAAAGTGCATCTGGTTCACACTCGTCTTTTCAGACATACACATTACTCTAAACCCACACCAATGAACAGCCTGAAAATAAACTGGAAATGCACTCAGTTGCACGAAGTCATCTAAAAATAAAAGAAAATAAAATAAAATGAAAAAAAAAAGAAAGAAAAGGACCACCTGGCACCAGAAAAAGATAATGACAGCCCTGTAGACCATGTAAAGTCCTCTTTAAAAACATCTGAGGACTAATGCCAAAGTGTGGACATCTATCTCACAGACTAGTCAACCAGGAGCCTGGTAAGTTATACTCATTGAATCATATCTTACAGATCATGTCCCAAATAACACCATCACCATCCGGGTACATCCTACTCCACGTGCCCCACATCCTACCCCAGGTTGTGACACAGCAGCAAACAGTCAATGAGTTGCCCTCAGAATCTTCAATATTGACTCTGTACAGCAGGAATGTAGCTAAATTGTTGGAGGTGATTTTAAAGATAGGATTGATACACATTTAGAGAAACAACAATTGATTAGGAATAGTCAGAACAGCTTTGTGGGAGCAAAATCGTGTCTCACAAACTTGATTGAATTTTATGAGGAAGTTACCAAAAAGATTGATGAAGGCAGAGCAGTCGACATTGTTTACTTGGACTTTAGTAAAGTCTTTGACAAGGTTTCACAAAGCAGACTAATTTGTAAAGGTAGGTCACATGAGATTCAGGGTGATCTGGAAACTTGCCAACTGGATACTAATTGGCTTAACAGCAGTAGACAGTGGTGGAGGAGGGTTGTTTTTGGATTGGAGGCCTAACATCAGCAGCGTTCCACAGGGATCAGTTTCAGGTCCTCTTCTGTTTGTCATTTACATAGATGATTTGGATGAGAATACAGAAGGTATAGTAAGCTAGTTTCCAGACAACAACAAAATTGGTGGGATAGGAGACAGTGAAGAAGGTTTTCTAAGATTATAAAAGCATCTTGATCAAATAGGTCAATGGGCTAAAAAAAATGGCAGACAGAGTTCAATCTGGATAAATGCAAGATATTGCATTTTGGAACAATGAACATAAATATACAATTTATGGTAGGACTTTGGGTAGTGTTGTGAAACAGAGGGATCAAGGGGTTCAGATACGTAATTCTTTGAAGTTTGTGTCACACAGACAGGATGATTAAAAAGGCATTTAGCATGCTTGCATTCATTGCTCAGTCCTCTGAGTATAGGAGTTAGAAAGTCATGTTGAGGAGGTATAGGATATTAGTGAGACCTCTTCCAGAGTACTTTGTCCAGTTCTAGTCACCCAGTTATAAGAAGGATATTATTAACCTAGAGAGAGTTCAGAATTTACCAGGATGTTGCTAGGTATGGAAGATGTGAGTTATAAAGAAAGGCTGGATAAGCTAGGACTTCTTTCCATTGGAGCCTAAGGAAGTTGATAAAAGAGGTTTACCCCTTAGAGGTTGATAAAATCATGAGAGGTATAGATAGGGTTAATGGTAGGTATCTCTTCTCTGGAATAAGGGATTTCAAGGGGGCACATTTTCAGTTGAGAGGAAATAGATTTTAAAAAGACACGACAGGCAACTTTGGTTTAAACATAGAAGACAGCTCGCGTGTGGAATCAACTTCCTGAGCAAGTGGTGTGTGTGGGTACAATTACAATGTTTAAAAAAGAATATAAAAGGTTTGGAGGGATATGCGCCAAGAGCAAATAGTTGGACTAATTTAATTTGGAATTATGTTCGACATGGATATGGAAGGGTCTGTTTCCGTGCTGTATGACTATTAAGTTTCATAGCATCGGGTCAAACACTATCAAAAACCATCTTCTGTTGGTATGAATACACTACTTAGAGAAAGCACAGGTGGTGGCAAAGCACATAATGTACTATGGGTGAGAGATTCAAAGTCCATCAATGAAACTGGCAGTACCACTAGGTCCAAACCGATAGAGTCCAAAAAGGAATAGTGGTGGGAGATGATGGATCAGAGTTGGCATAAGGACTGTAAAAGAATATGAAACTGACTGCGGACAAATGGGGCATAAGGGACTGTGGACGGTGGGCACAAAGGCATAGGCTAACATGAGGGGAGTGAGAGTGAGAAGGTGAGAAACTGTTTTTGATTTTTAAGTTTGAACATAATGCTGGAGTCTTAGGACATATCTTCTATCCAGGCAGTCTCTGGAACTAGGTGGCCTCTCTAACTCTTCCTGGACTATCCGGCCCAATTCTTAATGTGTGTCCCTGACTAAATGCCATTTCCTAAGGTCAATATGACAACAAAAACACAGCCATAGAATCTGGTATTAAAAGTGAGGGCCTACGTTTATGGAATAAGCTGGCAGAGGAAGTGGTGGAGGCTAGTACAATTGCAACATTTAAGAGGCATTTGGATGGGTATATTAATAGGAAGGGTTTGGAGGAATATGGGCCAGGTACTGGCAGGTGGGACTAGATTGGGTTGGGATATCTGGTCAGCATGGATGGGTTGGACCGAAGGGTCTGTTTCCATGCTGTACATCTCTATGACTCTTATGAGGGCCAAATGTTAACATCAGTTAAATCTGCAGATGACAAAGCACAGAGAAGGACTGCAAGACCTGAAGATAGATTAGCAACATGAAGCATGAAATTTGGAACAAATGAATATCAGCAAAACCAAAGTCATTTCATCCCTTAATCTCTTCAAATGCATGTCCAATGTTGATGTTGTACATGGCTAGTTTTTTAAATGCGCATTTTAGAAAGTTTTGGGTCTCACAAACGTGGCATTTAATCTTTTTTTTAAAAAAAAGCATGGTATGTTCCAAGCTGCTGTGTAGTTGTGCATGCAAAGTCTAATATTTTTAGATTTGCTTTCAGTTTGCACTTCACTTTATATTCTGCCTTATTTCACACTATATTCTGTACCTAATGTTTGTCATAAACCTCAAGTTTTATTTTAACTTTTGTTTTCATTGTCATCCATATAGCTCCAGCTTTGAATGCTTACCCTTTGTCCTGATGAGATATGCTTGGTTTGCACTCAAAACATCTTTGCTTTGATGATCTAAGATGACTATTTTCTCTGATCAATTTCTACAGTGGACCCTGGTCTATGAATTGACCTAGTATACCATGAAACGGATATTTAAGGCCCATCTTTGACAAATTAAGGGTTATGGGGAAAGCTCAGGAAACTGGACATGAGAAAGGGTCCAATCAGCCATTATCATATTGAATAGGGAGCAGGCTCAAGAAACCAAACTGCTTATGGTCTCATGATTTTCCATGCCAAAAATCATGTTTTTGTATTAATCCAGTAAATAAGTTGAATGCTTTTTCAGCAATGAACTGCTACATTTGCACCAGTAGTCATCCTTAATGTTTTACCTCAAAAATGTATGTTTACCTGTAATGTAAGTCAGCACAATCAGGCGATGCAGATGAATACAAGTTTAAGAGACAGCATACTGTGCTCGGCATTGTGTGAGATAAACAGAAATGAGAACTCCAACAAAAAGGAAGAACAAAATTGTTGCATAGCTACAGCTCTCAGCATTTGCTAAATCGTCAAATAACTGCATTTAAACAAGGAAATTGGAGTTGGTGAAAAACTAGTGAGAGAACAGAAGGAGGAAGGATCCAAGAAGAAGATGCCCAAAATCAACAGCAGAATTTGAACAGGAACCAGTTATCAAACTGATCTTGAGGATCAAGCACCCAAATGGATCCTAAAAAACAAACAGGACCATCTTCAGAAATGCAATGAGTACATATGCACATAAGTAGGCCAAATAAAACCCTGAATCCAAAGATTTCAGGCCAACAACTAGTAGGTGTAGCTGTTTTGTGGAGTAAAATGTTGAAATGTTGCATCAGGAGATGCGGATTGCTCAGAAGCTACTAAGAAATTGCAATGCCAAAGTTACAGTGGCAAAATAATGAATGACCATTAAGTCACATTAGCAAAATGAATGAAGCCCCCAAAATGACAGAACACGGAGTATGCACATTCTCCAAGTTTCCTCCGGATGTTCCGGTTTCCTCCCACAGTCCAAAGATATGCAGATCAGGTGAACTGGCCAAGCTAAATTGCCCAGAGTTCAGGGATGTGTAGGTTAGGTACATTAGTCAGGGGAAATGTAGAGTAATAGAGTAGGGAAATGGGTGTGGGTGAGATATGATTCGGAGGGTTGGTGTGGACTTGTTGAGCCAAATGGCCTGTTTCCACACTATAGGGATTCTATGACTCTATGAAAAGGCAAAATTCACAACTGCACTAACCTGCATAATCAAAAGTCTCTGACAGTTTTCTAAATAGAAATCCATGCAAGTGATGATCACCGTCCTCCCTGCAAAGGATCTTTGTGCATAAAATGACTGACATTTTTGGATGTCTTTTTAGAGACTTCAAAGTTTTACTTGTACATGGAGTGCAAAATGTGAAAGCCATTTTGATATGTGATGAGAAACACAACAATGAAAATTTATATATTCTTAAGATAAAGAATGGCATGTTAATATTCTCAATTATTAATTAGCAACTATCTGCAGGAGGCATAAGTGAAAGGCTTCAGGTTGATATGCTTACAGATATTCTATCACAAACCAACAAATCTACAATGGTATCCCACGTGGAGATACCATTGTATGCAGGTAGAGCGCACTTATTTATTCTTGGTGTTTGCAATACTTACAGATTTACAGATTACTTACAGATTTACAGATTACTTACAGTGTGGAAACAGGCCCTTTGGCCCAACAAGTCCACACCGACCCGCCGAAGCGCACCCACCCATATACACATTCCCCTACATTTACCCCTGCACCTAACACTATGGGCAATTTAGCATGGCCAATTCACCTAACCTGCACATTTTTGGACTGTGGGAGGAAACCGGGGCACCCGGAGGAAACCCACGCAGACACGGGGAGAATGTGCAAACTCCACACAGACAGTCGCCTGAGGTGGGAATTGAACCCAGGTCTCTGGCGCTGTGAGGCAGCAGTGCTAACCACTGTGCCACCGTGCCGCCCTGTATATACTGTATACAGCTACATTTTATTTCTCTGGATTTGGCAGTGATGCAACCATACATGAAACTGAAGAAACAATAACAGAAATGCAGCTTAGCTGGCAGCATATTGTTGCCTTCCACTAGAAGGATAATAGTGTTTTTGTATACCATCTAGACATGCTCACCAGGCAAGACTAGCTGCATGAATCCCACGACTAGCATTCAAACTTTAGGTCTACTCTTTGGAAGCCTTGCAAAGACGGGCCTTTCTCATTATCATCATCACCATCAGCACCACTTTCCTGCCCACCCAAACCAGGTGTATCCAATTAGCACATCTTTATAAATTTCCCAGGTTGGAAGAAAGACAAGAAAATTGTATTCTTCAACTGAGTTTTTAAAAATGGAATAGATATGACTGCAAACCTAGAATGTAAAGGTGAAATGTGGCATCATATCCTCTACCAGCAAGATGGTGTTAACATGTGAGAATATAACCCAAGTACAAACCTTGAGCTGGAATGCACGTCTGCCATGGAGGTCTGATTCCTACAATCTTCTCCTTTTCAAATGGATTAGTATTACAAACTGCAGTAATAAGTTCATTCTCATTGCCAGAATTCACCTGAATTGATAAAAGATTTGTGTGATACATAAAAAAATCAACTTTCAACTAAGCAGATCAGGAAAGGCAGAAGATAAAGAGAAGTAATATTAAAAGCAGAAAGTGAGGGAAAGCTCAGATCTGGGAGCTTCCAAAGAACAACATATTAGACTTGGAATGTTACTGCTGCTTTACTCTTTGTGGCTGCTATCAAACCTGCTGAGCAACTTTGCAATTTGTTTTTATTTCAGATTCTCAGCATTGTCGCAATTTGCTTTTATTTAAGAGTAAAAAGTGGTCATTCACACCATATAATTTGACAGCAGTTAAATTAGGTTAGCTACAAGTTCTAAAGAAAGGTTAGGGACCTGAAAGGTTAACTTTATTTCTGCAATTGCCACCCCCACCCCCATACCATGGTGTGGGAGAAGGGGTGGGTAAAGGAAAGGGAAAAGAAACAAAGTTGGAGAAGTAGCCCACAAATCCAGAGACTAATTCCAGAGTATATACTAGCCCTGTGAAATCTTACAGAAAATTAAAAATAATAACAATTACACAATATATAATCAGTTAAGATGATACACATGTAGACAGGATCCAGAAAACCCCACCTGTCCATTTTGTACCGGAACCTTGTCTTAGGATATTTTACTTGGAGGCACATAAAAAGATTGCTAATTTAAGTGAAGCTCACAGTCTAATTTCCTCTTCAAATAGCATTCTGTGGCATCAAGTTGTTCATTTACAAATTCGTAAATGCCTTCCCTCTTGATATCAATTACTTTTCTCCACTAATAATTGAATTTTACTCACTCCCAACTCTAATTTGAATCTATACTGAATGACCTCCTGAATGAATCACATCATCTCATTTCTATCATAGAATAGTACAAAAGCAGTCCATTCAACCCAGTGAGACTTTAGAAGGGCAATACAGTAAAGCCCTCACCCCTCAACCTATGTCTTTGATAAGCAATGAAAACTTGGTTTCTTTCATTTTCAAAGCCAATTTCTGCATCTCTCCCTTAAATCCAGCTACCAAGTTTTTCCCTTGAATCATACAACAGCACTTTTTAACCATTGTACGACTCACTGTTTGCTGAGCATTTCCTTTAGCAACTCAACCCTTCAAAAAAAAAATGAGACTGTCCAGAAGTTCAAAATTGCTCTCTTTGGGAAATCATCTTTGTTATCTCAATACAGTCTCTTCCCTTAAGTGTGTGCAGAACCACAGTTCGATGGTTATCAGATACCACGTTATTTTGTCCAAAAGACAACCTTCACGTATGAGACAAATTTACAAATACTGACAGTAATTCATGGTCATTCATACATTTCCAGAATTGTTCACTGAACATCGAACAGGGTCAAGAACACAAACACAGACACTAATTGTGTCGCCACTACTCCTGCTATGATTGAGCTGAATAAGTCCACACAGCCCAAGGATCCAACCTGGCATATCCTAAGTATTTTCTAAACTGCTCAGTTGAGTTCAGGAGTTGGTGGGATTTGAACTCGTACCTTCTGCCTCAAAGGAAGCTCATTGCCAATGCTTCACAAGAGCCCATCCCTGGCATATACTAGATTAACGTGGTGATGATCTACTGGAAAGTATGTCTTTGTGGTGCAGTGGTAGTGTCCCTACTTCTGACCTGAAAGACTTGGTTTCAAGTACTACCTATTCAGAGATGTGTCATAACTGGTTGATTCAAAATACCTATAATTCTTCTGTTGTACATAACTTCCCAGAATAAAAGAAAAGTTTATACTTTAATAGAGGATTCCCCGATCACCTTAAATTCCTCCAAATCTCACCCCTGAATAAAGTTTCATATTTTGATGCTTGTTCAATACTACTGGGCCATTTCGAATTTTTCAGGTCTTCCTAATCTGCATGCATGTTTTGCATACAGGCACAAAATCCAATCAATTAGCTTTGTGATTCCATCTTTGAATTGGAGTATGTGTAGTATCCAGTCTTATTAAAAGTAAGTAGAACTGTAACAAGATTCTTTTCGAGCAAAAAGTGGAATCTTAAACTCTATTAACATAAAATAACAAAAGGAGCTGGTTATTGCAAGAAGAAATAGAATAAATATTCTTTTCCACGAAAGGGATAGCTTAACTTCAAAATATGTCTTTAGTCTGGTCTTACCTGCAAGTTACCATCAGCCACTCTTTTCTCTAGTTCAGTGGCAGCCATTTGTTTTGTCATTCCCCGCCATGCCTGGATTGCTACTTGTGATGTTATTTGGGCCAAGCGCAGTTCATCTCTGCTAAGAAGCTGCTTTGTCCGATGTTGCCAGTTCATAGCTCGTTCAAAAACATAACTTAGTGCTTCACCTTCTGGCAGTCTGACAGGAATCTTTTGTACTGTCGTGAGTAACGGGAGGATTTGCTCAAATGATGGTTTTTCTGATCGCAGACAAAGTGGGCAGAGCCAGGGTAACTCCCCATGGTGTGCATTCACCATTAAGACACAGCTGCAATGGAACCAGTCTTTGCAAAGCTCACACTGCAACATGGAGCCAGTTGCAGCCTTTTGACAAACACAGACCATACAGTCCATATCAGAGAGAAATTTCATGGAATTTGCTGTTTGGATGGAGCGAAATGATTCCATTTCCTTCAGTCTGGCTTCATTGAATGATGCCACCTATACATCAGAAAGATATTCCGTATCACATTCTGCCAATAAAATGATTTCTCTTTGAATTATCACCACAGTCAGGTTTACATAAGGCTTCCCAGTAGTAGAAATGATTCCCTGATAAAAGCACCACAGTAAAACAATGTAATGGATTCCTTTGCCCTTTCCCTTTCCCTGGATATCAGCTCTAAATGAAATGAATCTGACAACACTGATAGGGTGTTAAGTGCAACATTAAAGAACAGAAACCAAAGTAGTTACAGCATATTCAGGTCATTGCATCAGTACTAGAGCCACATTCAAAACTAATCTCATTATTTTGCTTTGCTTCAGGAACATTGTACCTTCTTCCATTTCAAAGATTTATCAGATTTTCCCTTCAAAGAATGACTGGTGGTAAAGTATTCCAAGGTCCAACAATATTATGCAAGATATTTTTGCAAAGCTCATTATGGACTCTGATTATTTTAAATCACTAATAGAGGAAATAGTGAAAAACAATCACACTCTTCAAAAGTTTGAAATCCATTGATATTCTTTTGGACTCTTAAGTTACTCTACTTTAAATCATTCCACTTCAACAATACAGATATAATGGTGTTGGCATGGACACAGGATGGGGACAGTTTAGTGTTGAGAGGGTGTTGTTGGAAAAGCACAGCAGGTCAGGCAGCATCGGGGGAGCAGGAAAATCGATGTTTTGGGCCGGAGCCCTTCATCAGGAATATCTGAGGAAGGAGAAAGTGAGGTCTGCAGATGCTGGAGATCAGAGCTGAAAATGTGTTGCTGGAGAATCCCAGCAGGTCAGGCAGCATCCAGGGAACAGGAGATTCGACGTTTCGGGCATAAGCCCGAAAGTCCTGAAGAAGGGCTTATGCCCGAAACGTCGATTCTCCTGTTCCCTGGATACTGCCTGACCTGCTGCGCTTCTCCAGCAACACATTTTCATATCTGAGGAAGGGTCAATCGACCTGAAATTTTAAGCCTATAGGTTCATTGGCTGGTGTTGTGAAGGGGCAATCTGAAAACAGGAATATCAAACCAAACATTAGATCTGACACAAATAGTTGTTTGTGAGTGAATATTAATTGGCTGAAGCCTATTCTGTTTAGAATGATGAAATGACAAAAAAAAAACCAAAGCCTACAAAACAACAAGAAATGATACAGAGCAGAGATCACAGGCTGCAGGGTCCCGAATGGTCACTGAACTCAAAACATTAACTCTATTTTGTCTCCGCAGATGCTGCCAAACTGCCAAGTTTCTCAAGCAATTTCTGTTTCTGTTTCAGACTTCCAGCACCCGCAGATTTTAAAAATTTTACGTTGCATTTATTATGCAATGGGCTCAGTCGTTAGCACTGCTGCCACACAGCACCAAGGATCCAGTCTGATTCCATCCTGGGATGACTGTCTGCATGTTGCCCCCATGCCTGTGTGCGTTACTTCTGGGTGCTCTGGTTTTTTCCAACATTCCAAGGATGTGCAGGTTAGGTGGATTGGCCATGCTAATTTGTCCAGTTTCCAGGGATGTGCAGGCAAGGTGGACTAGCTTTGGGGAATGCAGGGTTGCAGGGATAGGGTAGTGGGTGGAGTCTGGGTGGGCTGCTCTTTGGAGGGTCAGTGTGGACTTGATGGGTCAAATGGCCTGCCCCACACTGTAGGGATTGTATGGTTCCATGATGTATTATTGATGATATGTTGGCTCTAATACTGTTCAGGAAAGGGAATAGGGAAATCCCTCGGAATTCCAGACTAGTCAGTCTTATGTCAGTGGTAAGCAAGGTACTGAAAAGGATTCTGAGAAATAGGATTTATGACTATTTGGAAAAAAACAGTTTGATTGAAAATATTCAGCAAGGGTTTGAGAGGGGCTGGTCATGCCGCTCAAGCCTTATTGAGCTCTTTGAGGATGTGATGAGACAAGGTAACAAAATTCAAGCAGTAGATGTGGTGTATAAGGATTACAGTAAGGCATTTGATAAGGTGACCCACAGTAGGCTCATTCAGAAAATTAGGAGGTATGAGATACAGGAAAATTTGACTGTCTGGATTTGGAAATAGCTGGCCAAAAGACAACAGTGAGTGGTAGTGGATGGAAAGTATTCTGCCTGGAGGTTGATGACCAATGGTGCCCCGCAGGGATCTGTTCTTGGGCCTCTGCTCTTTGTTGTTTGTATAAATGACTTGAAAGAAGAAGTGGAAGGTTGGGTTAGTAAGTTTGCTGATGGCACAAAGGTCGGTGGTGTTGTAGATAGTGTCGAAGACTGTTGCAGGTTTCAACAAGACATTGACAGGATGCAGAGCTGGGCTGAGAAGTGGCAGATGGAGTTCAACCTGGATAAATGCAAAGTGATTCATTTTGGAAGGTTGAACTTGAATGCAGAATACAGGGTTAAAGACAGGATTCTTGGCAGTGTGGGATCTTGGGGTCTATGTACATGGATCCCTCAAAGTTGTCACCTAAGTTGATAGGGTTGTTAAGGTGGCATATGGTGCTTTAGCTTTCATTTTCAGAGGGATTGAGTTTAAGAGCTGCAAAGAGTTGCTGCAGCTCTATAAAACCCGAGTTAGACCACACTTTTAAATGTTGCAATTGTACCAGCCTCCACCACTTCCTCTGCAGCTCATTCCATACACGTACCACCTTCTGTATGAAAGTTGCCCCGATGGTCTCTTGTATCTTTCCCCTCTCGCCCTAAACCTATGTCCTCTAGTTCCGGACTCCCCCACTCCAGGGAAAAGACTGTCTATTTACCCTATCCGTGCCCCTCAATTTTGTAAACCGCTATAAGGTCACCCCAAAGCCTCCGACACTCGAGGGAAAACAGCCCCAGCCTGTTCAGCCTCTCCCGATAGCTCAGATCCTCCAACCCTGGCAACCCTTGTAAATCTTTTCTGAACCCTTTCAAGTTTCACAACATCTTTCCGATAAGAAGGAGACCAGAATTGCACAAATATTCCAACAGTGGCCTAACCAATGTCCTGTACAGCCGCAACATGACCTCCCAACTCCTGTACTCAATACTCTGACCAATAAAGGAAAGCATACCAAAAGCCTTCTTCACTATCCTATCTACCTGCGACTCCACTTTCAAGGAAGCTATGAACCTGCACTCCAAGGTCTCTTTGTTCAGCAACACTCCCCAGGACCTTGCCATTAAGTGTATAAGCCCTGCTAAGATTTGCTTTCCCAAAATGCAGCACCTCACATTTATCGAAATTAAACTCCATCTGCTACTTCTCAGCCCATTGGCCCATCTGGTCAAGATCCCGTTGTGATTAGATTACTTAGTGTGGCCCAATAGGTCCACACCGACCCACCGAAGCGCAACCCACACAGACCTATTCCCCTACATTTATCCCTTCACTTAACACTACGGGCAATTTAGCATGGCCAATTCACCTAACCTGCACATTTTTGGACTGTGGGAGGAAACCGGAACACCCAGAGGAAACCCACACAGACACAGGGAGAATGTGCAAACTCCACACAGTCAGTCACCTGAGGCGGAAATTGAACCCGGGTCTCTGGTGCTGTAAGGCAGCAGTGCTAACCACTGTGCCACCCATTGTAATCTGAGGTAATCTTCACTATCTGCTACACCACCAATTTTGGTGTCATCAGCAAGCTTAAGAACTATACCTCTTATGCTCACATCCAAATCATTTATTTAAATGAAGAAAAGTAGTGGACCCAACACTGATACTTCCTGTCAGTGTACATCCTGTCCCACAGGATTCCCTCCAACGTGCCCACACTGACGTCAGGCTCATAGGTCTTTAGTTCCCTGGCTCGTCCTTACCATCTTTCTTAAATAGTGGCACCACGTTAGCCAACCTCCAGTCTTCCGGCACCTCACCTGTGCCTATTGATGATAGGGATATCTCAGCAATGGGCCCAGCAAACACTTCCCTAGCCTCGCACAGAGTTCTAAGGCACACCTGATCAGGTCCTGGGGATTTATCCACTCTTATGTGTTTCAAGACATCCAGCACTTCCTCCTCTGTAATATGGACATTTTTCAAGATATCACCATCTATTTCCCTACATTCTATATCTTCCACGTCCTTTTCCACTGTAAATACTGATGCAAGATACTCGTTTAGTATCTCCTCCATCTCCTGCGGCTCCACACAAATTCCGCCTTGCTGATCTTTGAGGGGCCTTATTCTCTCCCTAATTACCCTTTTGTCCTTAATAGCCTTCTTCACTGTGCACTACACAACTGGGTGTCATCTAAAAATTACTAACCAAGCTTTCTATATTCTCAACTAAATCATTTATATAAAATGACAAACAGAAGTACACCCTGCACCAATCCCTGTAGAACACGCTGGTCATGGATACGCGGAAATACCAGCACCTGCAGGTTTCTCTCCAAGTCACTCACCATCCTAATTTGTAAATATATTGCTGTTCCTTCAGTGTTGCCTGGTCAGAATGCTGGATATCATTTCCTAATAGCATTCCTAATAGCAGCCTATAGGTTGATCAAGAGCAACAAAGGATGAGCAATAAATGCTGGTGCAGCCAGCAATTCCCCCATCTATTCAATTAAAAGGAAGATATTTGTGCAGGAATGAAGAGACCAGACAATTAGTGAGCTAGTCGCAAAGATAAATCATCCTGCATATGTACACACAAGATTTAGAGATATGGAATAATCAAGCTGCATCAAAATAGTAGAAAATTGGAATCATATCTGTCACACTCTGTTAGTACAATATCAGTGTCATTAACTCATGAACCAGGTAACTTACACTTTGCAGTTTTGTAACTTTTCGTTTTCCATTCTGTAAAGTATCTTTCGATTTCTTAGTTTTGTTTTTCAATCCAGTTGCACAAATGTCTGACCTGGGACACAGCACCTAGAACAACAAAAATCCCAATTCACCAAGAATATTGGGAAACAGCAGCAACGGTCAAAGTTTGTCTGTAAGGGAGAAATAGAAAGAAAAAGAGAGACCGAGAGCGAGAGTCGCAGAGACAGAGACCAAGAGACACCAAAGAGAGACAGAGACCAAGAGAGAGGGAGCCGGACAGCGGGGAACAGGGAGAGGGGGCCGGAGAGGCGAGCGACGGCGAGGAGGGAGGGAGTGAGTGAGGGTGGGGGGAGCAGGAGAGTGAGCAGCAGAGAGAGTGCGCAGCAATAGGTTCATCGGCTCAAACTGGTCCATGCTGACCAAAAGTTTAGGTATAGACAGGACTGGCAGCTTAATGTTCAAGGATATAGATGCTATAGGAAAGATAGAAAGTGGGGGGCAAGAGAGGGGGGGAGTGGTGACTTTGATTAGGAATAACATTACGGCTGTACATAGGGAGGAAATTCAGGGGAGTACATCCAGTGAGATTATGTGGACGGAAGTGAGAAATAAGAAAGGGATAGTCACCTTATTGGAACTGTACTCTAGACCACCCCCAAATAGTCAGCAAAAAAATTGAAAACCAAATTTGTAAGGAGGTCGCAGTTATCTGTAAGAATAATCGAGCTGTAATAGGAGGAGGTTTTAACTTTCCAAACATAAGACTGGGACTGCCATAGTGTTAAGGTCTTAGATGGAGAGGAATTTGTTTAGTGTGTATAAGAAAATTCTCTTATTCAGTATGTGGATTTGGTTACCCGAGGAGGAGCAAAACTTGACCTACTTTTGACAAATAATGTTGACATGCCGGTGTTGGACTGGGGTGGACCAAGTTAAAAGATCACACAACACCAGGTTATAGTCCAACAGGTTTATTTGGAAGTCGAGAGTGTGGTGCTGGAAAAGCACGCCCTCTTGACCCGCCTATCTTCCTTCCCACCTATCTGCTCCACCCTCCTCTCCACCTATCACCTTTCCCCCCCACCTTCATCTACCTATCACATTCCCAGCTAACTTCCCCAGTCCCACCTCCTCCCATTTATGTCTCAGCCTCCTGGCCCACAAGCCTCATTCCTGATGAAGGGACTATACCCAAAACGTAGATTCTCCTGCTCCTTGGATACTGCCTGACCTGCTGTGCTTTTCCAGCATCACACTCTAGACTCTGATCTCCAGCATCTGCAGTCCTCACTTCCTCCTAGTTTATCTGGAAGTACAAGCTTTTGGACAGCTGCTCCTTCATCTGGTTGCTAGTGGCGCAGGATCATAGGATACAGAATTAATAGCAAAAGATCAGTGTCATACACTGATGCAATATATTGAACAAACCTAGATTACTGAGATCTTGAGAAATAAAGCAGGGCAAGTGACTGAGGTGTCAGTGGGGAGCACCTTGGGCCACTGATCATATTTCTACTAACATTAAAATGTTTGGAAAAGGATACACCTGATTAAAGTCCTAAACTGGAAGAAGGGCAATTTTCACTGTATTAGGCAAGAAATTTCAAAAGTTGATTGGGAGTGGATCTTCACAGGTAAAGGGACAGCTGGAAATCTAGAAGCCTTCAAAAATGAACTTGTCTCTGGACTCTGATATAACAGTCTTTTCCTGTTAGGAATGATACACATTCCTGATGAAGAGCATATGCTCAAAATGTCAACTCTCCTGTTCCTTGGATGCTGCCTGACCAGCAGTGCTTTTCCACCACCACACTTTTTAACTCTGTTTTTGTTTGGGTGAAGGGCAAGACTGGTCAGTGTAGGGAATGTTGGATGATGAGAGAAATTTATGCTCTCGTCAAGAAAAAGGAAGCATTGTCAAGTATAGACAGCACAGTTCGAGTGAATCTCTAGAAGAGTGCAAGGGCAGTAGAAGCGGCATGGTGGCACAGTGGTTAGCACTGCTGCCTCACAGCGCCAGAGACCCGGGTTCAATTCCTGCCTCAGGCGACTGACTGTGTGGAGTTTGCACATTCTCCCCGTGTCTGCGTGGGTTTCCTCCGGGTGCTCCGGTTTCCTCCCACAGTCCAAAGATGTGCAGGGTCAGGTGAATTGGCCATGCTAAATTGCCCGTACTGTTACGTAAGGGGTAAATGTAGGGGTATGGGTGGTTTGCGCTTCGGAGGGTTGGTGTGGACTTGTTGAGCCGAAGGACCTAAACTTGGGAAATAAGGCAGAACAGGTAACTGAGTTGTCAAGTGGGGGAGCACTTTGGGGCTAGTGACCATAATTCTATTAGTTTTAAAATAGTGATGGAAAAGGATAGACCAGATTTAAAAGTTGAAGTTCTAATTGGAGGAAGGCGAATTTTGACAGTATTAGGCAAGAACTTTCAAAACCTGATTGGGGGCAGATGGAGACAGGTAAAGGGACGGCTGGAAAATAGGAAGCCTTCAGAAATGAGAAAAAAAGACTGTCCAGAGAAAGTATACTCCTGTTAGGGTGAAAGGAAAGGCTGAGGAGAAAGTGAGGTCTGCAGATGCTGGAGATCAGAGCTGAAAATGTGTTGCTGGAAAAGCGCAGCAGGTCAGGCAGCATCCAGGGAACAGGAGAATCGACATTTCAGGCATAAGCCCTTATGCCCGAAACGTCGATTCTCCTGTTCCCTGGATGCTGCCTGACCTGCTGCGCTTTTCCAGCAACACATTTTCAGCTCTGAAAGGAAAGGCTGGTATGGAATGCTGGGTGACTTAAGAAATTGAGGGTTTGGTGAAGAAAAAGGAGGAAACACATGTCAGGTACAGACTGGATAGATCCAGTGAATCCTTAGGAAAGTATACAAGCAGTAGGAGTATACTTAAGAGAGAAATCAGGAGGGTAAAATGGGCACATGAGATAGCTTTGGCAAATAGAGTTAAGGAGAATCCAAAGGATTTTTATAAATACATTAAAGGACAAAAGGATAACTAGAGAGAGAATACAGCCCCTCAGAGACCAGTAAGGCGGCCTTCGTGTGGAGCGCAGGAGATGGAGGAAATACTAAACCAGTATTGTGCATCAGTATTTACTGTGGAAAAGGACATGGAAGATATAGAACGTAGGAAAATAGATGGTGACATGTTGAAAAATGTCCATATCACAGAGGAGGAAGTGCTGGATGTCTTGAAACACATAAAAGTGGATAAATCCCCAGGACCTAATCAGATGTACCCCAGAACTCTGTGGGAAACTAGGGAAGTGATTGCTGGGCCTCTTGCTGAGATATCTGTATCATCGATAGGCACAGGTAAAGTGCCGGAAGACTAGAGGGTGGCTAACGTGGTGCCACTGTTTAGGAAAGGTGGTAAGGACAAGCCAGGGAACTATAGACCAGTGAGTCTGACATCGGTGATGGGCAAGTTGTTGGAGGGAATCCTGAGGGACAGGATGTATACATATTTGGAAGGGATAGTCAACATGGCTTTATGCTTGGGAAATCATGTCTCACAAACTTGATTGAGTTTTTTGAAGAAGTAACAAAGAGGATTGATGAGGACAGAGTGGTAGATGTGGTCTATATAGACTTCAGTAAGGCGTTCAACAAGATTCCCCATGGGAGACTGGTTAGCAAGGTTAGATCTCATGGAATACAGGGAGAACTTGCCATTTGGATACAGAACTGGCTGAAAGATAGAAGAGAGTGGGTGGTGAAGGGTTGTTTTTTAGACTGGAGGCTTGTGACCAGTGGAATGCCACAAGGATTGGTGCTGGGTCCGCTACTTTTCTTCATTTATATAAATGACTTGGATGTGAGCATAAGAGGTATAGTTAGTAAGTTTGCTGATGACACCAAAATTGGAGGTGTAGTGGACAGCAAAGAAGGTTACCCTCAGATTAAAATGGGATCTTGATCAGATGAGCCAATGGGCTGAGAAGTGGCAGATGGAGTTGAATTTAGATAAATGTGAGGTGCTGCATTTTGGGAAAGCAAATCTTAGCAGGACTTATACACTTAATGGTAAGGTCCTAGGGAGTGTTGCTGAACAAAGAGATTTTGAAGTGCAGGCTCATAGCTCCTTGAAAGTGGAGTCGCAGGTAGATAGGATAGTGAAGATGGCGTTTGGTATACTTTCCTTTATTGGACAGAGTATTGAGTACAGGAGTTGGGAGGTCATGTTGCGGCTGTACAGGACATTGGTTAGGCCACTGTTGGAACACTGCGTTCAATTCTGGTCTCCTTCCAATCGGAAAGATGTTGTGAAACTTAAAAGGATTTAGAAAAGATTTACAAGGATGTTGCCAGGGTTGGAGGATTTGAGCTATAGGCAGAGGTTGAATAGGCTAGGGCTGTTTTCCTTGGAGCGTCAAAGGCTGTGGGGTGACCTGATCGAGGTTTACAAAATCATGAGGGGCATGGATAGGATAAATAGATTAAGCACTTTCCCTGAGGTGGGAGAGTCCAGAACTAGAGGGCATAGGTTTAGGGTGAGGGGAAAGATGTAAAAGAGACCTAAGGGGCAGCACAGTGGTTAGCACTGCTGCCTCACAGAGCCAGAGACCCAGATTCAATTCCCACCTCAGGCGACTGAATGTGTGGAGTTTGCACATTTTCCCCGTGTCTGCGTGGGTTTCCTCCCACGTTCCAAAAAAACATGCAGGTTAGGTGAACTGGCCATGCTAAATTGCCTGTAATGTTAGGTGCAGGGGTAAATGTAGGGGAATGGGTCTGAGTGGGTGCGCTTCGGCAACTCGGTGTGGACTTGTTGGGCCGAAGGGCCTGTTTCCACACAGTAAGTAATCTAATCTAATCTAATCTTCACTCAGAGGGTGGTACGTGTGTGGAATGAGCTGCCAGAGAAAGTGGTGGAGACTAATACAATTGCAACATTTAAAGGCATCTGGGTGGATATGGGCCAGGTGCTGGTAGGTGGGTCTAGATTGGGTTGGGATATCTGGTCGGCAGGGACGTGTTGGACCGAAGGGTCTGTTTCCGTGCTGTACATCTCTATGACTGTCTGACTCTAATTGCTTCCGGGTCAATATATAGATGGGCTTGGCACCTTTGACAGTCCCTAGACCTTCCTGAAAAGTTTCCAGGTATTTAATTTGAATTTCACTCAGACAGTTGTTTCCTAATCCAAAAATATTGAGCCAATAAGGTACCATCTTTCTCAACCAATTTCAATCCGCCAAACTTGGGCCAGATCCTTTTACTACAATCAGCAGTAAATGAACCAGCTACTTCTCATAAGAGACTGGAATCAAAGTTGTACCCTTACTCTGTAGAGGTACCACAGTGGTTAGCACTGCTGCCTCACAGCACCAGAGACCTGGGTTCAATTCCCGCCTCAGGCAACTGTCTGAGCGTAGTTTGCACCTTCTCCCTGTGTCTGCGTGGGTTTCCTCCGGGTGCTTTGGTTTCCTCCCACAGTCCAAAAATGTGCAGGTTAGGTGAATTGGCCAGGGTAAATTTCCCGTAGTGTTAGGTAAAGGGTCTGGGTGGGTTGCTCTTCGGAGGGTCGGTGTGGACTTGTTAGGCAGAATGGCCTGTTTCCACACTCTAACTAAAAAAAACTAATCTAATATGTTGCCAGCCTGGCTGAGGTCTTACTCAAACTTGGACCAGGTCAACAGCCCCAATCAGGAACTCTTATTCTATGAAATCCAACTGGCTGACCTTGTTCCAATCACTACAGAGACACTTTGGGCTTCCTTGCATGATGATAGGAGGGTAAATTGAGAAAGTAATCGAGAAAAAATACTAATGGTGGTACATTGTAATTATCAAGCCTTTTGTGCATTAAGACTGGTTTCATCAAAGCTCTTATTCGTATCCAATTCAATTTCTCACTCTTTTGGGAGATATCAGAGAAGATTTAGAAACAGGCCCTTCGGCCCAACAAGTCCACACCGACCCGCCGAAGCGCAACCCACCCAGACCCATTCCCCTATATTTACCCCTTCACCTAACACTACGGGCGATTTAGCATGGCCAATTCACCTAACCTGCACATTTTTGGACTGTGGGAGGAAACCGGAACACCCAGAGGAAACCCACGCAGGCATGGGGAGAATGTGCAAACTCTACACATTCAGTCGCTTGAGGTGGGAATTGAACCCGGGTCTCTGGCGCTGTGAGGCAGCAGTGCTAACCACCGTGCCACCCACTAGAATGAAATCTAGGACAGAGAAGCTGGGTTGTTTTCAGTAGAGCTTAGACAATTGAGAGAAGATCTGATCTTCAAAATCATGTGGGGTCTGAACAGCGTAGATAGAGAATTTGTTCGCATTGGTGGAGGGATCAAGCACATTCAGGATGAGTGAGAAAGAACAAAGGCGAAAAGAAGAAACAAGTGAGTAATTTTGATTTAGAATGAACTACATGATAGAGCAGCAGATGGAGATTCTACTGTAGCATCTAAAACAGAATATTTACTTGAAATGAGACAATTTGCAGGAATACAGGCCAAAGGTAAGGTCGCGGGTGTTAGTCAGGAAACCAGCCAAGACAGGTGGGATTCAGGTCAAGTGAGGTGAGGAAGAATGAGATTTCAGGTCAGGAGCAAGGTTGCCCAGTTGAAACAAGATCATGCACCATTTGAGAAGTATGGATCCAGGTCAGAATGCATTTAAGGAACAATTAGATGTGCAGTTTCAATGACAAGGTATACAAGACTGTGAGCCAAATGCTAGAAAATGGAATGAAGATAGTTTGGTACTTGTCTTTTTTAACTGGCATGGACTTAATGGGCAGAAATACCTTTTTCTGTGCTGAGCTCCAGGACTCTATGCGAATGCAATTGTATACTGTCATTAATATGCTTACCTCATAAAGGGAACAGGTGGAGTTCTTTCTTAGAAAGGTTTTAGCTGCAGAATCTCTCCAGGTCTCAACATCTGCAAGAAGTGACTCAAGTTGAGGAAGTGGATCCAAACGTACTGGGATTGTACGGCCACGGGTGACAAGTTCCACCAATGTTTCCACTGGAGGGTGCTCATCAGAATTCTAACAATATAAGAAAATAAAGTCCAGATAGAACACAAAATGCTCAGAAAGTGGACAACTTGTGAAGTTCAGCCACACTTCTAACAGATTCAAAGTGCACATATTTTACATTTCAGTATTTAATAGTTGCTCAAGTATCACTGAAAATACAGAATCAAAATATTGCATTGTAATAATGGGCCACAAGCAAGTCCTCATCACCATATCTCGTGAACAAGTTATAATTATGGAACTGCTCACGGCAAATCAGAGGTTTCACTGTTTTGTACCGTTACAGAAATTTGGTTAATTACGCAGTGTGAGGGACAACAGATGATATTTTCAACAGATGATATTGCAGGATTTTTGCTGATGTTTGGCAAATTAATTCAGCAACCATCATTTAGTCAATGAAAACAAATTAATGGCATTTAGTAAACATACATATGTCTTAGCTTAATTTTTAATAACTTGCCATTTTTAAAGAAGGAACTTTGCAAAGCTGTTTTGTATGATTTACTGAGTTCGAGGTAGATAATATTTAGCTGACGTAGAATGGAATAAAATTGCTTTTACTAGCTCAAAGAATGGGTGCACAATGGTAGAATTTAAGTTGGTGGTAAAAATAGATATACTGGATTAGGAAATCTGAATTTTAGTACCATTGGAAGTGGGGGCTGTATTTGAAAAAGGAAACTGGAGTTGGGAACAGTTAGAGATTGAGTGTGAAGTTTAATTCAACGGTAAGGACAGAGAAAAAGAATGGATGCCAGCTCTGACTAATGACTCTTGGGATTTCTGAACACTAGCATTTTGTAAAGGATACCTGTATGTATTCATGTCAAACACGCACACACATGTACATGGAAAATCTAAACACTAAGAAGTAAAAGGACTGAGAAACAGAGGCACAATTTGAAACTGTTTTGCGAAAGAAGTAAATACAAGAGGGGAAAAACCTTTTCATGAGTGGCTCTGTTTTGCAATCAGTGTGGTGGAGGAGAACACAATGATTATTTCAATGGAAACAATTGCAGGGTTTTTGGCAAGAGGTAAAAGTTAAGCATGAAGTCAAAATGCTCAAAGCCAGAGCAGACACAATAGACTGAATGGCCTCCTCCTGCGATTCTATGATTAACCTCTTATAGCCACATCATTTACATGGCTAGTGCAGTTTAGCTTCTGATCAGTAGTAGCCCTATTCAGCAAGGGGAATGCCACTAATGTCAAAATGAGATGGTTAGATCCTTTGTTCCAAATGGTCATTTCTTGACACTCAAGCACCAAGTCACATTTGTGCCTCAGATCAGCCCAAGTCAGAATATTGTCCAGGTTGCGTTGCATAATGCCAGAGATTACTGTAGTTTCTGTGGACCAATGAATGGAGTTGAAAAACGTGATTTCTGACCCGGTGATGTCATTGATGGAGCACAGTAACACACTCATCTGAGCAACTCTTGCAACAATGCCCTGGGAATGAGATGATTGATTTCTAACTACCAGCCCATCTTCCTTTGTGGTAAGGTATGGCTCCAAATAATGGAGAGCTTGCCTCCAATTCCCATGGAAGCCAATTTTGTTATAGCTCCTTGTGCCACACTTGGCTAAAACTGCCTCCATGTCCAGGTCAGTTACTTGGATCTCACCACAATAAATCAGCCTTTGCTGTCCATGCTTAAACCAAGGCTGCAATGAGGTCAAGAGCTGAGTGTCACTGGTGGTACAAAAACTGAACATTAGCAAGCGGCCACTTGATAGCAGTCAGCTACACCTCCCGCCACGTTGATAATGGAAAGTAAACTGATGGTGCAGCAGTTGGCTGGAATAGATTAGTCTTGCCTTTTGTGAAAAGGACATAACCTCGACAATATCCCACATTGCCAAGTAGATGTTGCTTTTGCAGGTACGCAGATACTGGTTGGCTCACGGCAAAACTAGATCCAGAGCATACGTCCTCAGTGCTATTGCCAGAATGCTCCTAAAGGCCCCAATCTTTTACAGTATCCAATGCCCTCAGCCATTTCTCATCATCATGAAGCGAATCAAATTCATTGAAGGTTGACATCTGTGGTGCTTGGTGCTATGCTGCTTGAGCAGCAGACTACGATGGATCGTCCACTTGGCACTTCTACTCAAGTTGCTTGCGAATTCTTCAGCTTTTCATAGTTATGTGCTTGGCTCCAAGATCATTAAGGCTGGGCGCATTTGTGGAGCCTGTAAATCTTGTGAATTTTTGAACTATCCACCACCATTCACAACTGAATACAGTAGGACTTCAAAAATTAGGATCATTTGTTAATTCTAATTTCCCTCCACAGATGCTGCCAGACCTGCTGAGATTTTCCAGCAATTTCTGTATTTATGGGGTTTTTTCCAGCATCTGCGGTTCTTTTGGTTTCTATTTAGTGTCTGATTCAATAGTTGTGGGGAATGCTTATCCCTATTGTCT
Source organism: Chiloscyllium plagiosum (assembly GCF_037043375.1). Taxonomy (NCBI): domain Eukaryota; kingdom Metazoa; phylum Chordata; class Chondrichthyes; order Orectolobiformes; family Hemiscylliidae; genus Chiloscyllium; species Chiloscyllium plagiosum. Next base: position 58,683,506 of record NW_028270164.1, on the reverse strand, counting down.
CCTCATGCAACCTATTGTGATCTCTTTTCATTCTCCTTATAAACTGACATTCTCACTTCAGCGATGTATTGCATACGAACTTGTTATATTGCTCTGTCTCTTTATCTAAATTAGTTGTAAATTAGCTGATGTCGAAGCACTTGTCCTAGCAGTACAATGTTAATTGCAGTGTTAACTAAGAGAAATTCTGTTAACACCTACTCTCTGCTCCCCGTTATTTAATCCTCCATCTATTCTAATACATAGATGGATTACGTAAGCCCCTATCTTATAAATTCAACCTTTATTTGACCTTTTGCCTCAGTTTCCAAAAGCCATTTGATAATGTCTCAAAATTTTATCTACTTCATTCTTTAAAACTTTAAATAAATTTGTGTCGCTAAAATTCCCTGTTTTAAACAATTGTACTCGGATCATACATGATTTTCAAAGCCTCCACAATAGATTCCAGCATTTCCCAGAGGACTGATGGCCTAGCCTCCTCTTTCCCTCTTCTGAAAGCACTGTTACATTTATCTGCAATTACACTAGAATAATTCAAGAACAGAGAGAACGGAAAAAAAAGTATATTCATGATCTCTGCAGCTATCTCTTTTAGAATCCAGGATGTGGGTCAGCAGGTCTGGGAAATCTGTCAGTTTTTTAGTTTCTTGTATATATACTAATCTCTCTCCTTTCTTCTATCCCATGCTACATTCAAGTATGTAAATTATGTCTTCCTCATTGAAGAAAAAGTATTTGCTCAATGTCTCCAGCACTTTCCTCATGGTAATTTCTCCAGTATCCATCTCTAATTTAGTTACTCTCATTTTTACATATTTTTTAAAAACTCCTGCAATCCAAGAGGTCAGAGGGGGAAGTCACAAAGAAGGGAGCAGCTGATTCTGTGGAAAGATTTGAAATCAAAAACGATGATTTAAAATTCAAGATATAATCAGACCAACTGCCAATTCAGTTAAGTATAAGAGAGGGACAGCTGAACAGAATGTGATAAAAGTTAAGATGTAGGCAGCAAATGACAGGGGACATGAAAGAAATTAAAAGGTACTCAAAATACAAAGAACATATGAATAGCTCAGACGTAAGGAGAATGAAATGAAGGATAAAGATAGGTGAAAATGGAAGCATGGAAATTGACAAAACAAAGCAAGCCAGTAGGACAGGAAAAGAAAAAAGCAGACTGACAATAATTTAGATCACCTTGTCAACATAAGAACCCCATCTCTGAACACAAACATAAATTAACGTGACTACAACTTAACTGCTCAGTGTATTTAATGACATTCCTCTATCGTATTTTACTAGATACATTCATTAAACAAACATATGCCTGCCAGTCATAGAGCTGTATAGCATGGAAACAGATCCTTTGTTCCAATTTGTCCACGCTGATCAGATATCCTAAATTAATCTTGTCATACTTGCCAGCATTTGACCGATATCCCACTGAACCCTTTCTATTCATATACTCATCAGATGCCTTTGAAATGTTCTAACTGTACCAGCCTCCACCACTTCCTCTGGCAGCTGATCCCATACACCACAACCGTCTGCAGAAAAAGTTGCTCCTTCATTCCTTTTTAAATCTTTCCCCTCTCACCTTCAAACTATGGCTCTCCTTTTGAACTCTGTTACCCTGCAGAAAAGACTTTGGTTCTTCACCCTATCTCTCCCCCTCATGATTTTATAAACTTCTAGAAGGTCACCCCTCAGCCTCCAACGCTTCAGAGAAAATAGCCCCAGCTTATTCAGCCTCTCCCTACAGTTCAAACCCTCCAATTCTGGCAACATGTTTGTAAATCTTTTCTGAACCCTTTCAAGCTTCACAACATCCTTCCTAGAGAAGGGAGACCAGAATTGAACACAGTATTCCAAAAGTGGCCTAACCAATGTCCTGTACAGCCACAACATGACCTTCCAACTCCTATACTTAGAGCACTGACCAATAAAAGGAAGCATACCAAGCACCTTCTTCACTGTCCTATCTACCTGCAACTCCACTTTCAAGGAACTATGAACTTGCACTCCAAGGTCATTGTTCAACAACACTCCCAGGACCTTACCATTAAGTGCAGAAGTCTTGCCTTGATTGGCCTACCAAAACGCAGCACCTCACATTTATCTAAATTAAACTCAAACTACCACTCCTCGACCCATGGGCCGAACTGATCAAGATCATGTTCTACGTTGGGGTAACCTTCTTTGCTGTCCACTACACCTCCAACTTTGGAGTCATTTGCAAACTTATAACCATACCTCTTGTATTCACATCCAAATAATTTATATAAATGACAAAAAGCAGTGGACTCAGCACCAATCCTTTTGGTACACCGTCGGTCACAGGTCTCCAGTTTGTATTCCATGTGATCCAACCTTGCTAACCAGTCTACCATGAGGAACCTTGTCAAACGCCTTACTGAAGTTCATATTAACATTGTTAACTTTTACCACACAACAGGAAAAGTGAAAAAGGACAGAAAGCAAAGATTTGCGGTTGGAGCAACAACTAATTTGAAGTCAATGAATCATGCTTCATTCGACTAAGATCTATTGGATGCATGAGTCAATTAAGTTCCTTCTGATTTATTGCTACAACACGATCATGATGAAGAGGATATCAGGGCGAAGATATGCTCCTCCCACTTCAGGTCCTTATCTTACTCCTTGAAACACTGTTACTGCCCTTCCAGTTTTTCAACATTCATCACTTCTCCTTTTTACCTTCTCCAGTTGGTACAGAGCACAGCATTCAAGGACTATATCACACATGCTATTAGAAGTGTACTGCAAAGCCCACACCAGAATGATCCAAATATCGGACTCTCATCTTGAGAAGAGAGTCATCTGCACGTGGTGGAGCAGCCTCACCCTGATGAAAGTACGAGCTGAACTATATATACACTCTGCCTCAGTCAGGGGGTTGCGTAATGACCAGTCATGACTGGAGAGGATGACAGGAGAAATTGTACGACTAGCCAAAAGGAAAAGGGAAGCGCATAAGGTCTAGGCAGATAAGATCAGAACGGGCCCTGGAGGAATATCAGAAGAGTAGGACAAGTCTTAAACAAGGACTGCTTCCTCACTGCTGCCTCACAGCGCCTGAGACCCGGATTCAATTCCCGCCTCAGGTGACTGACTGTGTGGAGTTTGCACGTTCTCCCTGTGTCTGCGTGGGTTTCCTCCGGGTGCTCCGGTTTCCTCCCACAGTCCAAAGATGTGCAGGTCAGGTGAATTTGCCATGCTAAATTGCCCGTAGTGTTAGGTAAGGGGTAAATGTAGGGGTATGGGTGGGTTGCACTTCGGCAGGTCGGTGTGGACTTGTTGGGCCGAAGGGCCTGTTTCCATACTGTAATGTAATGTAATCTAATCTAAAGGAATCAAGTGGGCTAAAAGGGGTCATGAAATACCCCTTACCTAACACTACGGGCAATTGCATAAAAGCGAATGCAATGTTGTCTCTTATCTCAAGAGGGTTGGAATATAAAAGCAGAGATGCACTACTAAGACTTTATAAAGCTCTGGTTAGGCCCCATTTTGAGTACTGTGTCCAGTTTTGGTCCCCACACCTCAGGAAGGACATACTGGCACTGGAACGTGTCCAGCGGAGATTCACACGGTTGATCCCTGGAATGACAGGTCTAACATATGAGGAACGGCTGAGGATACTGGGATTGTATTCGTTGGAGTTTAGAAGATTAAAGGGAGACTTAATAGAGACGTACAAAATAATACATGGCTTGGAAAAGGTGGATGCTAGGAAATTGTTTCAGTTAAACGAGGAGACTAGGACCCGTGGACACAGCCTTAGAATTAGAGGGGGTCATTTCAGAACAGAACAGACATTTCTTCAGCCAGAGAGTGGTGGGCCTGTGGAATGCATTGCCACGGAGTGCAGTGGAAGCCGGGACGCTAAATGTCTTCAAGGCCGAGATTGATAGATTCTTGTTGTCTCGAGGAATTAAGGGCTACGGGGAGAACGCTGGTAAGTGGAGTTGAAATGCGCATCAGCCATGATTGAATGGCGGAGTGGACTCGATGGGCCGAATGGCCTTACTTCCACTCCTATGTCTTATGGTCTTAGGTTGCTAAGGGAGGCGAGAGGGGAAATAGCTGGGGCCCTGACAGATATCTTTGTGGCATCCTTAAATACAGGTGAGGTGCCGGAGGATTGGAATGTTGCTCATGTTGTCCCCCTGTACAAGAAGGGTAGTAGGGATATTCCGGGTAACTACAGACCAGTGAGCCTGATGTCGGTGGTGGGTAAGTTGCTGGAGAAGGCACTGACAGGTGGTATCTATTTATATTTGGAAAGGAATGAGCTTATCGGTGATGGGCAACATGATTTTGTGCGGGGGAGATCATGCCTTACCAACTTGATAGAGTTCTTCAAGGAAGTGACCAAGTTATTAGATGAAGAAAGGGGTGTTGATGTCATATACATAGACTTTAGTAAGGAGTTTTAAGGTTCCCCATTGTAGTCTAATGGAGAAAGTGAAGTCACATGGTGTGCAGGATGTTCTAGCTAGGTGGATAAAGAACCGGTTGAGCAACAGAAGACAGAGTGTAGTAGTTGAAGGGAGTTTCTCGAAATGGAGAAAAGTGTTCGACAGGGGACAGTATTGGGGCCACTGTTATTTGTAATATACATAAATGATCTAGAAGAGGGCACTGTCGATATGATCAGCAAGTTTGCAGATGACACAAAGATTGATGGAGTAGCAGAAAGCATAAGGGACTGTCAGAGAATACAGGAGGATATAGACTGCAGAGTTGGGCGGAAAAGTGGCAGATGGATATCAATCCGGACAAATGTAAGGTGATGCATTTAGGCAAGTCTAATTCTAGAGCAAATTATACAATGCATGGAAGAGCCTTGGGAAAAGCTGATGGGCAGAGAGGTCTGGGAGTGCAGGTCCATTGTACCCTGAAGGTTGCTGCACAGGTAGATAGAGTGGTCAAGAAGGCATATAATATGCTTGTCTTCATTGGACGGGGTATCGAGTATAAGAACTGGCATGTCATGTTAAAATTGTACAAGCTGAAAATGTGTTGCTGGAAAAGCGCAGCAGGTCAGGCAGCATCCAGGGAACAGGAGAATCGACGTTTCGGGCATAAGCCCTTCAGGGATAAGGGCTTATGCCCGAAACGTCGATTCTCCTGTTACCTGGATGCTGCCTGACCTGCTGCGCTTTTCCAGCAACACATTTTCAGCTCTGATCTCCAGCATCTGCAGACCTCACTTTCTCCTCTAAAATTGTACAAGACATTGGTTCGGCCGCATTTAGAATACGGTGTACAGTTCTGGGCGCCACATTACGAAAAAGGATATGGATGCTTTGGAGAGTGTGCAGAGGAGGTTTTCGAGGATGTTGCCTGGTGTGGAAGGTGCTAGCTATGAAGAGAGGTTGAGTAGGTTAGGTTTATTTTCACTAGAAAAAAGGAGATTGAGGGGGGACCTGATTGAGGTTTACAAAATCATGAAGGGTATAGACAGGGTGGATAGAGACAAGATTCTTCCCACGGTGAAGGATTCAATAACAAGAGGTCACGCTTCCAAGGTGAGAGGTGGAAAGTTTAAGGGGGATACACGCGGCAAGTACTTCACACAGAAGGTGGTGGCTGTTTGGAACGCATTGCCAGCAGAGGTGGTACAGGCAGGCACGGTAGATTCATTTAAGATGCGTCTGGACAGATGCATGAGTAGGTGGGGAGCAGAGGGATACAAATGCTTAGGAATTGACTGACAGGTTTAGACAGTACATTTGGATTGGCTCAGGCTTGAAGGGCCAAAAGGCCTGTTCCTGAGCTGTAAATTTTCTTTGTTCTTTAGGACAGCTACGTCACCCAGCAGCCATTCACGTAGGAATGAACCTCACCGGCAACAGCCCGAGAGTTAAGGTTATCGGCAACTTGGCGCAGACCTCTAAGATATGGTAGTGATGACGACAGATGACATGGAATCTTTCCCGATTAATGAATTCAGCTTTACAGTGTTAAAATGAAAGGACAGAAGAATCTCATGCATACATGTTGCTTCTTTTTTGCTGATATCATCGATTGTAATTTGAGGACCTGAGTTCTAAACTACAACGAAATGGTGAATAACCATGCAAACAAGAAAAAAAAACACAGAAAATGCTCAACAGGTCTGGCAGTATCTGTGGTGACAGAAACAAAGTTCACAATTGAAATATCTAATTAAAGGTTACAGAACTAAAACATTGACTCTTCTACTCTCCACAAATATTGCCAGACAGCAAAGAATTTCTAGCATGTTCTGCTTTTACTTCAGATTTCCAACACTTATTTTGCTTTAACAACAGTCTTGAGTTTGGTATGGACTGCATTAACTTGCATATCAGAATAAGCAGACAGATGGGAAATGGATTTTCAAAATGAAACTTTGTGAAGGCACTAAAATGCAGATTTAGTTTTTAATACAGGATTCAAATGATATTAGAGGGCTGAACATGTTGCAGTGTGGAGGAACAGCAGGATCTTGGTGTGCAAGTACATAGACCCCTTAAAATTGACACCCAAGTGGACAGGGTTGTTAAGAAAGCATATGGTGTTTTGGCTTTCATTAACAGGGGGATTGAGTTTAAGAGCCGTGAGATCGTGTTGCAGCTCTATAAAACTTTGGGTAGACCGCACTTGGAATACTGTGTCCAGTTCTGGTCACCCTATTAAAGGAAAGATGTGGATGCTTTGGAGAGGGTTCAGAGGAGGTTTACCAGGATGCTGCCTGGAATGGAGGGCTTATCTTACAAAGAGGGGTTGACTGAGCTCGGACTTTTTTCATTGGAAAAAAGGAAGAGAGGAGACCTAATTGAGGTGTACAAGATAATGAGAGGCATAGATAGAATTGATAGCCAGAGACTTTTTCCCAGGGCAGAAATTGTTAACACGAGGGGTCATGGTTTTAAGCTGTTTGGCGGAAAGTATAGAGGGGATGTCAGAGGCGGGTTCTTTACGCAGAGAGTTGAGAGAGCATGAAATGCATTGCCAGCAGCAGTTGTAGAAGCGAGGTCATTGGGGATATTTAAGAGACTGCTGGACATGTATATGGTGACAGAAATTTAAGGGTTTGTACATTAGGTTTATCTTACATGAGGATCAATGGTCAGCACAACATCGTGGGCTGAAGGGCCTGTTCTGTGCTGTACTGCTCTATGTTCTATGTTGACATCAGATCTGAATGTAGCTTATGAATGCAATGGATAATAAGAATTTAAGAACATAATGCTGGAGTCAGATGCAGAAAATACTGCTGTGTTGGGCAGCACAATGGCTCAGTGGTTAGCACCACTGCTTCATAGTGCCAGGGACCCAGGTTTAATTCCACGCCTAGGCAATTGTCAGTGCAGAGTTTGCACATTCTCTCAGTGTCTGCGTGGGTTTCATCCAGGTCCTCTGGATTTTTCCCAGTCCAAGGATGTGCAGGTTGGGTGGATTGGCCATGCTAAATTGCCTATAGTGTCCAAAAATGTGCTGACAAGGTGGATTAGCCAGGGAAATGCAGGGTTACAGGCATAGGGTAATGAGGGTGGGGGTGGGGAGTGCTCTTTGGAGGGTCTGTGTGGACTCAATGTGGCGAATGGCCTACTTCCACACTGTGGGATTCTATGATTCTTTGAAATGGAAAGAGAACATTTCTACACATGAACGGTTACGTATGCTGCATTATTATAATGCAAAAACCTCTTTTCTCATCTTCAACTGATGCAGCACTTGTTACCTATCATTTCTTCATTTAAACTCAACTGACTAGTTTTAGATCAGGCGCAAAAATTATCCAAAACAAAGGTCTACATGTACAGAGTATGATATAGCAAACCCTATTTTCATTCTAAGGTAACCTGAAAAACGTCCACTTCTTGAAGCCAGATTTGAGCCTTCTCCATAGCTTCCTTCAAAGCATAGACATGAGGCAAATATGCAGGTATAGCTTCCCCTTCTTCCAAGGCAGCCGATAGGGTTGTCAAAGAGTGTGGAGGTCTGCAGAAATAAAAGACATTTGTTAAAAGAATCGAATTAATTCAGACTGTTCTCAGTGTTTAGGAACCCCGATTATCCAGCATTCGGTTAATCAAATGCCGGATAATCGGGGTTTCGAACAAGATCACAAAGGTCCTGATGCGTAGCTATGTTATCTGGCATAGATTGTCTGGCATTCGATTAACCGAACAAAATACTTCCCCACACTGTGCCTACCACCCAGCGAGTGGTGGGGCAGTGGAAAGAGAAAAAATAAATTGACAAAATGTTGTGAGGAACTAGGGGTGGCATGGAAAAAGGCACTTCCAATTGTGCTGATGTATATGAGATCTAGGAGGAAAGGAAGAGCTAATCTTAGCCCATTTGAGATTTTGTTCGGTAGGCCGCCCAATACAGGAATTGACCCAAGACCTAAGGTAAGACAGATAACAGGTCACTGAGGATGAAATGTTGTGTTACTGTATGAAACACTCTACACTTTTGTCTGAAATACAGAATCAAGTGAAAACAGCACTAGCCTCACCAGTAGAAAGGAAGCTGCACGATCTAGAACCTGCAAACTGTATCGTGGTGAAAGACTTCAGCAGGAAAAACTGGAAAGCGAAGAGTTGGCTGCAACCGTTTAAAATGCTCCCTACAACACAGACAGCTGTTAAGATCTCTGATTTTAGCTATCTGGCTCTGTAGATTTTTTAAAAATCTGGCTCTTTTTTTTGTTGTCCTGGTTGTCATAAAATGACAAAAAGGGAGAAAATGTAATGGAAAATTAACAAAATTAACATTTACTCTGAAATGCTTTTCCTCTGATCTGAAAGACAACGCTTTACTAAATTTAAAACTTTCTGGCACTTTGCTGAAGTCTGCAGTTGAGGGACAGCTTGTCCCTGTGGAACTTTGTAAACATTCAACAAGAGAAAAATATAGGAACAGTATGTCCACAAGAAGGGACGGAAAAGAATAACAACTCAAATCTTCACAGTCTCCATTCAAAGTGACAAAGTTTTTAAAAATTGTCTTGCTTTGTTGTGTGGACAGTCATCCCTCTCAATGCACTATAGTTAGTTTGCCTTTATGTTTTTGCAGAATGACTATGTTTTTCCAGAAGTCACTCAAAAGGAGGCACTCAAGCCATTCTCTCACATTCAAACTTTTAACCTCATCAGTTGGTCCAAATTATTAGTGGTGTATTCATGGCTGAATGCTTTTACTTGCAAATTGATAACTGGTTTTCTCAGCATTTTTTCTAACAAGCAAAACTTTAAAAAAGGAAATGGGTTTCTGAGGTGCAACATTTAAATACACCCAACTCTGCCAGTGCCTATTGATCTCAGCCAAAACCCAAAAAGGATAATTGTAATTACTAACAAAATATTCCAGCTTAAATGATTGGCAAAAGTGTAGAATTATCATCTTTCAATTTTGTCTTTTAAGAACCAAACTCATTCAAATTTCTTCTGAAAACACATTACACTATGTTTAAACGTGCTAGGTTTTTTTTGTCAACAAGGCAAGCATCAGAAATTGGGAATTTTCCAAATTCACAATCTCATTCCCAACCTAGAAAAGTTCATCTGTTATATTTTTGGGTCAGGAAGGCTGGAAGTACAGTAAAAATGAGACCAGCACTTCCAGAGGCAGCTTGTTGCAACCAACAGTGCAGTCACGGTAAGGCGGCCATCTCCATTCTACTGGGATATTGGCTCAGTTGCAGCCCTCATCCATCACATGCCCCCTCCATTATCTATCATATCCCTTCTGCCACCCAATGCATAGTTCATAACAACAGCATTTACACTGTACTCAGCCAATCAACCTCTGCTTAGTCATTGAAATGCTCTTGAAACTGGCAACACAACTTAACACCCTTCAAAAATCACCTCTGAAAATAACTACCCATCTCACAACCTCATAAATGTTAAACACAGAGTCATTCATATTATCAATGACAAAAGATTACATCGCTATAGAGTCATACAACGTTAAAAAAAGGTCCTTAAGCCCACCAAGTTTATGCCGATCAACAAACACCAAACTATAATAATCCCATTTACCTGCACTTAATCCATAACCTACTCTACCCTGGCATTTTAAGTAGTCATCTAGATGCTTCTTAAATGTTGCAAGATTACTGGCTGCCACCACCCTCTTAGGCAGCATGTTCCATATCTCTATCACCCTCTGGGAGAAAACAGTTTTCCTCAGATCCCCTTTGAACCACTTACTCCTCACTTAAACTTATGCCCTCTTAAGACATGGGGAAAAGATGCTTATGATCTATGTTGTCTCTGCCTCTGTTTTGTCTACCTCATTCAATACCCCCTTAGCCACCTCAGCTCACGGAAAAACATAAACATCCAATCTCACATCATAACTGAGACTTTCCTTCCAGGCAACATGCCGCCAAATCTCCTCTGCACCCTCTCCATTGCAATCATGTCCTTCCGAATGGTGTGGCAACCATTATGCACACAATATTCCCTCTGTGGTCTGACCAATGCTCTATGAAGTTGCAACAAGTCTTCCCTGCTCATATATTCAATGCCCTGGCCAATGATTGCAAGTAAACCATATACTTTCTTCACCACCCTGTGCTGACACCTTCAGGGATCTGTGGATGTATGTAGCAAGGTCCCTTTCTTCCACAGTACTCCCTAGAGATGTACCACTCATTGTTTGAATCCTTCCTTTATTAGACATCCAAAATGCATCACCTCACACTTATCCAGATTAAATTGCATCTGCCATTCACCAGCTGATCAATGCCAGTTTCCAGTAAGAGGGCAGTGGAGTAGGGCTTCTGAGCCAAGGGCTCATCTGTTCAGTTATTTTTCTTTTTGTTTCTATTCTTTTTTTCCCTTTTATGGGCTGTTGCAGTACCTGGTAGCAACAGCATTGGACAGGCCATGTGAGGATTCATTCTGGAGAGAGGAGTGGAGACAGGATGGCGACGAAGAGTAGTGAATTCATTCCAGCGGTGTGGTGAAGAGACTCATGCCTGGCCGCGAGGCACACAGTGGAGCACTTAATGAGGACTGTAAAGTTGAACACTTTTCCTTTATTTCTTTATTCTTTGCCAAACAGTGGCAACACTACACATCACTTTTTTCTGTATTGTGTAACAAAAACGTGACAACAGATGAATAAAGCAAAATATAAAAATTTAGCCAGAGACCAACCTCCTCACTATCAGCATCACCACCCATTTCTATGTCATCTGCAAACTTACTCTGTTTACCGTCAACATTCACATCCAAGTCATTAATGTACAGAACTAACTACATAGGTCCCAACAGCAATTCCTTTAGTCTACCACTGTTCACAGGCTTCCAATCACAAAAACAATCCTCCACCCTTTGCCTCCTATTGGATCCAGCTTGCCAAGTTGTCTTGGATCCTATGAGCTCTTACATTTTGGACAAATTTTAATGTGGGACCTTATCAAAGGCTTACTGAAGTCCATGTAAATCACACTAACTTGTACTGAACTATCCTCATCAATATATTGTCACCTCTTCAAAAAACTCAAATTAGTCAGTCAGGATCTCTCTCCAACAAATCTGTGCTGACTCTGATCAATTACTGCCTTTCCAAACATTGATTAATCCTCTCCTTCAATGTTTTTTGCCAATAATTTCTCAACCACTAATTGGCCTGTAATTACCTGGCCCATCCCCTGAGCTTCTTGAATAAAGGAGCGACATTAGCTATCCTCCAGTCATCTGGAAATTCACATCTGGTCAGCAAAGTACTAAATATCTCCATCAGGATACCAGCAATCTTCTCCCTTGCCTCCCATAGCAGCTTGAGTTATACCTTATCAGGCCCTGGGGATTTACATACCCATTTGCCAACTGATACCTCCTCTTTATCCATCTTAACATGCTCTAGGACCACACCATTCCAAATGAAACCCTTGGCTATAATATCTTGTTCCTTTGTGAACACAAATGAGAAATATTCATTTAAGACCTCATCACGTCCATTGCTCCTTTGGTCTTTAATATCGTCCACTCTTTCCCTGCTAATCCTTTTGCTCTTAGTATAATCAAAATGCTTTGGGATTTTCCTTAATCCTTTCTGCTCCTCTATCTTCCTAGTTTCTTTAAGCAACCCCTGCAATCCTGAAGGACCTCTCCTGCATCTAATGTTCTGTACATGTTTCCTTCTTTTCCTTTCCTGCTATCCCTGGACATCCAGAATTTCCTGAATTTGCTGCTTTTGCCCTTCACTCTTAGAGCACGCTGGCCCTGAATTCTCACTATACTTTTTAAAAGATTCCCACATTCCAAATTTAGACTTACTGAAAATTGCTGCTCCCAGTATATGCAGCCAAATCCTGTCTAATAATATTGAAATTGACCATCCCCCCAATTTAGACACTTAATTTCTGCACTTTCTATATCTCTTTCCACAAGGACTTTGAAAATTAAGAGTTATGGTTACTATGCCCAAAATGTTCACCCACTGCCATTTCAACAAATTGACCTGCTTCGTTCACTGGAATTAGGTCTAGGTCTGCCCATTTCAAGTTAAAAATCACACAACACCTGGTTTACATGGACATACAAACTTTCGGAGCACTGCTCCTTCGTCAGGATCATAGGATACAGAATTTATAATAAAAGATCAAAGTGCCATTCAACTGATGCGATATATTGAACTAACCTAGATTGCTGCTAAGTCTTTAATCACTTATGATTTGGAGATGCCAGTGTTGGACTGGGGTGTACAAAGTTAAAAATCACACAACACCAGGTTATAGTCCAACAGGTTTAATTGGAAGCACACTAGCTTTCGGAGCGACACTCCTTCATCAGGTGATTGTGGAGGGCTCGATCGTGACACAAAATTTATAGCTCGTGTGCTTCCAATTAAACTTGTTGGACTATAAACTGGTGTTGCGTGATTTTTAACTTTAATCACTTAGAATGGGTTGTAGGTTTTGATTTATTCATATGTAACTCCCAGAACTTCTTTCATGTCACATTCCAGAGTTAACTTTAAGATCTTATATTTATAAAAGTGACATCTCAGCTTAGACAATGCATTAAAGGTGCGAGGTTAGAGCCAACCTTGAGTCAGACTGGCTCTATTTCCAAGATAGGAATTTAGAACGTCACATGGACTGACAGCCTACAGATTGTGTTTTTTTTTGAACAAAATAGAATGTATCTGCAAATACAAATTCACCCCATTGACTCTGAAAACTTGTACTTCCAAATAAACCTGCTGGACAATAACCTGGTGTTGTGTGATTTTTAAGCCTGGTCCATCCCATTCCAACATCAGAAACTCCACATTATTTCTAAGACAACATACCTACTGGTGTAAAAAGCTCTCCTGCATGCACTCTAAAAATTCAAACCTGTCTAATCCTTTCACACTAAGGTAATTCCAGATAGTGGTAACCAAATTGAAATCCTCTACTACTCTACAGATGTAAGTAAACATGCAAGTATGGAAAAGGTAGATCAAAGGAAGATCAAAGAAAGCTTTTAGAAATATGTGGAGATGTAAAGACAAATGTCACTCAGTAGGTATGGAAATTGTAACAGAGGACAAAGAAATTGCAGAAGAACTGAAATACTTTGGTATATCTGTCAACAAGGTAGCAGCAGAGTAGGACAGTACAGCCGGAGCTCATCCGCTTTTTTTTCTCTTCCTCCCAGTGATGGTTTTTCTCCTTCTTCTCCATTTTATCCCCCTTCAGCTCCCGGCCTCCAACAGCAACCTCCAGCAAGGAGCGATGATCCTCAGCCATTGACAACTCCTCCCAGCATTGGCAAGGCGACCCCCAGCCTGGCGCAGTGGCCTCTTCTCATTGGGGTCGCGTGGCATAGTGTGACGACCTCCTAATCTAGCGCAGCAGCCGCCACCTGTCAGGGCCTCCTGTGCTGCCTGGCAATCTTCCTGTGGGGGCCTCCCAGCATGGTGCGGCGACCTCCCAGTCTGACGTGGCAACCTCAGTGTGGCATGTCACCAGCATGATATTGAGCAAGGGCCCAGTGCAGAATGGAAGCTAAGTGCCAGTGTGGTCTGCTATACTATACTCTTTTCTTAATGCTTGATATTTTGCTGCATTTTCTAAAATCTGTAACAAAAGAAGCTATACGAAAGTACTGTCGTATCTAAGCGCTGTAATTGGCAACATATAAACCTTTCACTATATTGTATTCATCGAGTATGTGAGACAATCAAGGCTATTCAATTCGCTTTTACAAACGAGGTCACGAACAAACTCCTAGAAATTTTAGGGAACAAAGGTCTCGTGACAGGGAGAAATCAAAGGAAACCAGTATTAGCAGTGCTAGGCAAGTTAAAGTGTGACAAATCACCACAGGCAGCTAATCTACATTTTAGACTAAAGGGAGTGTAATTGGAAATACTGGACGCATCAGTAGTCATCTTCTAAAAATTCTATAGACTCTGGAGCAGAGTGGATTTGGTAAATGTAACCCATCTATTTAACAAGGGAGGGAGAGAAAATAACAGAATTACGGACCAGTTAGCCTAACATCATTCATGGGGGAAAATGCTAGAGTCGATTATAAAAGATGCAGTATCAGAACACTTGGAAAGCATTAACAGAATTGGAGAAAACCAACATGGATTTATGAAAGACAAATCATACTTAACAAATTTACTGGAGATGTTTTGAGGATGTAACTAATAGGTAAGGGAGAACCAACATATATGATGTATTTCGAATTTCCAAGGGCTTTTGACAAAGTATCGCTTAAGTAGTTAGTGGACAAAATTAAAGCACATGGAAATTGGTGGAATATGTTAGCATGGATTGAGAACTGATTGACAGTCCATTCAACTGTGGAACAAATGGGTCTTTTTCTGGTGCAGGCAATGACTACTGGGAATCGTAAGCATCAGTGCTTGGGTCTCAGATTTTCATGATATATTTTAATTTAGATGAGGGAACCAAGCATGACATTTCCAAGTTTAACATTTGATACAAAAATGGGCAGGATTGACAATTGTGAGCAGGATGCAAGTAGGCTCAAGGTATTTTGACAAGTTGAGTGTGTGGGTGAACACATGGCAGATACATTGCATTGTGGTTAAATATAAACTTAGACATTTTAGTGAGGGAAGAAAGGTACAGCAAGCAATTAGAAGGCAAATACATCGCTGGCCTTCATCATATGAAGATTTGAGTTCAGATTCTTACCTGCAGTTACACCGGGCCTTATTGAGTCCACACCTGGGGTATTATGTGCAGTTTCGGATTCCCTACAGAAAGGATATACTTGCAATAGAGGGAGTGCAGCAGAGGTTCATTAAGCTATATCAGGGACGGAAGGGTTGTCCTCTGAGAAGAAATTGATTTGAAGGGCCAACTGCTTCTCCTTGTTTCTACGTTAAAGATGATGTGCCTGCGCTCCCTGCAAAATCCTTAAGCAGGCAAGTTTGAGAAGCAACAAACCCAAGCCAGCAGACAAAATGCACCCAGAAACCCTCGCCACTCTCCCCTACGTCAAAGGCATCTCAGAAATGACTGCCAGACTACTCGGACCCGTTGGCATCATGGTAGCCCACAAAACCACCAACACACTAAAACAGCAGCTAATGAACTTGAAAGACTCTATACAGACAAGTAAAACTAAATGTCATTTACAAAATACCATGCAAGAACTGTACCATCACTACATTGGACAAACAGGCAGAAAACTAGCCACCAGGATAAATGAACATCAACTAGCCATAAAAAGATATGACCCTCTCTCACTAGTATCCGTACATACAGGTAAGGAAGGACACCACTTCGACTGGGCCAACACATCCATTCTAGGAAAAGCCAAATAGACACGCACGAGAATTTCTAGAAGCATGACATTCCAACTGGAACTCTATCAAGAAACACATTGACTTGGATCCCATTTACCATCCCCTGAGAAAAAGAACAGGAAATGACATCACCATAGCAAATGACATCACCAACCCAAAGAAGCCCAAACATATAAATAGAAAGCAGGAAACATCAGTAGTGCTCCATCTGAAGGCTCACTGAAGATGTTACCTAGTATGGTGACAAAATATTTGAAAATGAACTTTTCAGCTCAGCGAGCAAACCTACATCAGATCTTTAAGCAGGGTTTTAATAAGGTAACAAACAGGAAGAGCACCTGAGTGTAACAAACTAATAAAGCAGTGAAAGAATCACACAGTACAAAAATGATCCTTCAGCCTATCAAGTCTGTACCAAAAACAAAATTAACTATTTAAACTATTCCCACAGAACTTGGCTCATAACTTCAAATATGACATTTCAAGTGTGCATCCAGGTACTAAAAGGTTTGAGAGTTCCTGCCTCTACTAACCTCTAGACAATATATTCCAGATCTCACCAGCCCAGAGGTGACATTTGCTTCCTCAATCTAAACCTTTTGCCCTTTTTAAAATGACCAATCTTTTAACTAAGTGGAATAGCAGTTTATATCAAACTGTTCAAGTCCTGAAACGTATACATCTGAATCAGATCTCCCCTTCAGACTTCTCTGCTCAAAAGAAAGTAACGGAAGCTTATCCAACTCTCTTCATAGCTAAAATACTCTATTCCGAGCACCATCCCTGTGAATCTCCTCTGTATTTCCTCCAGTACAATCACAGTCACATTCTTCCTATAGTGAGCAACCAGGAGTGCACACAGTACTCCAGCTGTGGTCTAACTAAAGTTTTGTGCAGCTCCAAAATAACCTCTTATAATTGTGGAGCAGCCCAGTGGCTCAATGATTAACATTGCTGCCTCACAGCGCCAGGGACCCTGGTTCTATTCCAGCTTTAAGCAGCTGTCTGCATGGAGTTGGCATATTCTTCCCATGTCTGTGTGGGTTTTGTCCAGGTTCTCCCACAGTCCAAAGATGTGCAGGTTAGGTGAATTGGCTGTGCTAAAATGCCCACAGCATTCAGGGATGAGAGAGTTAGGTGTATTATAGGGGAGGGAGAAATGGGTCTGGGTGCGTTACTCTTCGGAAGGTCAGTGTGGGCTTTTTTTGTTTAAAAGATTAGATTAGATTACTTACAGTGTGGAAACAGGCCCTTCGACCCAACAAGTCCACACCAACCCACCGAAGCACAACACACCCATTCCCATACATTTACCCCTTTACCTAACACTACGGGCAATTTAGCATTGTCAATTCACCTAACCTGCACATCCTTGGACTGCGGGAGGAAACCGGAGCACCTGGAGGAAACCCACGCAGACACAGGGAGAATGTGCAAACTCCACACAGTCAGTCGCCTGAGTCAGGAATTGAATCCAGGTCTCTGGCGCTGTGAGGCAGCAGTGCCACCGTGCTGCCCCTTGCCACCATGCTTGTTGGGCTGAAGGGCTTGTTTCAACACTGTAGGGGCTCTTAAAAAAAAAAATCCATGCCTTACCTGATAAAGGCAAGTGTCCCATATGCCAAAATCATCCTATTATCCCATCCTGCCTCCTTCAGGAATTTGTGAATAAGCACCTCAAGATCCCTCTGAGCTTCCTAGTGTCCTGCCATTCATGGAGTACTAGTTTTGCTAAATCTTCCATTGTTCATCAACTCTCCTTTATAAGAAATAAACTCCAACTGCCATTGATCTATCCACCTGATGGACCCATCCATACCTCTCTGCAATCCAAGAACATCTTCCTCACTATTAAATTCTCAGTCAATTTTTGTGTCATCCACAAACCTATTAACTATGTGTCAACGTAAAAAAAGTCCTCTGAATACATTAAGAAAATCTGCCCATCTCTACACCTTTAACATGATGACTATCCAATTAATATTGAGGGGTGGGGAAAGAGATGAAATCCCATTTCTAATTACCATATTATTTTTGCTTACTTCAGAGGCTGGTACACATATCACCATCTCTATTGCCTGCTCACTATATGGGGATTAATAATAGACTTCCAGCAATGTGGCTGCCTCTTCTTTTATTCCTTAGCTCTTGCCATAAAGCCTCATTTGAAGACCTTCCAAAACATCAGCAACTGACTAATTAATAATGCAACACCACCTCCTCTTTTAAACCCTCTCCACTCACCTGACTATCTTATACCCCAGAATGTTAAATTGCCATTCCTGCTCCTCCCTAGTATCACAACTCCACTTGTCAATCCACATCCTTAACTCATCTGTCTTACTTATAATACTCCTAGCATTAAAGTAGAAGCCATCCAGCATCCCTTACGTCCTTGAACTCAAGATAGCTGAACTCCCTGTGTATGGGTTCCTTTAAGATAGTATGCCGTGTCCCTATTGAACCTAGGTTGTGCCTCCTCCCCTGCCAAACTAGTTTAAATGTCTCCTAACAGCACTGGCAAACCCACCCAGAAGAATGTTCGTTCATTCTGGTTCAAATACAGACCATCCCATTTGCATAGGTGCATCTTCCCCAGAAACAATTCCCTTAATCCAGGAATCTAAAACCCTCCACCGTGCATCAACTCGAGCCAGTCATTTCTGTATTTGCCAATGCATAACCTTTATTAATTCCCTGGTTTAAATCCACTGCCTAGCGCCCTGAATTCTTGATGAAAGGCCTAATCTCTCATTCTGCCTATATCATTGGTACCACAACTTCTGACTTATCACCTCTCCCCTTCAGGATGTCCCACAGTGACATTGTTGACCTGACAACAGGACAGCAACACACCCGGGTTCAATTCCCGACTGTGTGGAGTTTGCACATTCTCCCTGTGTCTGCGTGGGTTTCCTCCGGGTGCTCCGGTTTCCTCCCACAGTCCAAAATAAAATGTGCAGGTTAGGTGAATTGGCCATGCTAAATTGCCCATAGTGTTAGATGCAGGGGTAAATGTAGGGGAATGGGTATGGGTGGGTGCGCTTCGGCGGGTCGGTGTGGACTTGTTGGGCCGAAGGGCCTGTTTCCAAACTGTAAGTAATCTATCTAAAATCTGCATCTGAGAAAAGCTGGTCTGTTGAAACCAATTCTTCTGTAACTGGGTCAGACAGGAATTTTTTTGTAAGAGCACATGTAAACAGCAAATAAATGCAAAATACTGTGAATGCTGGGGATCCAAAATAAAAACAAAAGTTCTGGAGAAACTCAACAGGTCTGGAGCAAAGATGCTGGCGACCAGAGGCTGACACAAAGCGGCAGCAGTGGCCCGATGCAGCACGTGACCACGTGGACACCCCCTACGCTGGTCTACTGCAGACAGTCTTTGGAGGGAGACTATGATATTTGTCTTTTTAACTTTGCTTCATTTTTCTGATCTATGGTTATACTGTATAAGCTGAAATGTATTTCCTTCATTTCTCTATTCTGCAATTTAGGATTATACCTAGGTACCTTTGTACCTAAGTTGGGACTGTAAGTGGTGACTTATAAACTTATTTGAGTATGTGACAATAAAGCTAATTCAGTCTGGCAGCATCTGTGAAGAGAAAAGTAGATTGATGTTTCAAGACCTCTTGTGCAGAGTTGATATATTATAAATATATCAGCAGGCATAATCTTAGACTAAGAGTTCATCATTTTAAGAAAGAATTGAGGGGAATTTGTTCTCTCAGGGAGTAACAAACCTGTGGAATTCATTAGGCGATGAATGTAGACTGTAGACGATGGATTGTTTTGTATGTCCAAGGCCAAGACAGACAGATTTTTGTCAGCAAGGGAATCAAGGAGCATAGGGAAAAGTCAAACTGGTGTTGACGGTTATCAGATCAGCCATTCTCTCATTAATTGGTGTAGTAGAGTCAATATGCCAAATTACCTATTTCTGCTCCTACATCTTTAAGATTTAAATTAGCTATTGGTGACAGGGTAAATAAATATATCATTGAATAAATTAAGTCACAAATTGAAAGAAATTAAGGGTGGCAGGAGAGGTGGTGTGTTAAGGCTGGAAATTTCCTGGATACAATTGTGACCTAGGGCAAACATTAGCAGCAAACGTTTGAAGTTGAGCAGTTTTGATCCAAGGCATCTTGCGGGGCAAGTCATCTGACTGTATACCAGGGTACAGTATAAGGATCCATCTTCTGATCTGGACAGTGATCAAGGATAGGAGTGTATAACTGCAAATGAGAAAGGTAAGGGCACATTGTGGGTAGAAACCTCAACATTCACAATCATCTAACAAATCAGAGGTTCTTTCAAGTGGTTTGGATGAGAATGGGGACTGCAGGTAGAGAAGTAATTGACTATGGCACGATGGTACAGGAAACTATTCAAGTAAAGGTAGACAAAATGAATGAGTGGCAAGCTGGAATAGTATAGTCAGAAGGACCACCACTGTTCTCTGCAGTGAAGTGCATAATTCCAGGCGACTCCGTTGCCTGTCTGGTATAAGTGTTCAGGACATCTATTCCAGGCTAGAGAGGAAGGGGAAGGACTCAATCATCATGGTCCATGTAGATACTAACAATACAGGCACGACGAAGTGCATAATTCCTGTTGATGGGGCTCTGACAGCAGTACAGAGGAAAATGGCTTCTGTATTGTTGAGACAATCTTTACTCAAACCAGGCTAGGGCCAGTGTTGTTGTAAGCTGCATAACTAAGGGAATGGAGAGGCTTCACACTGAATGGTAGGGGCACTGGATCAAATTTGGGAAGATAAATAGTAAATCAAAGAGGAATCAAGGCCAAGAGAACACAATCAATAATCAGGGAATGATACTATGACAGGAAGAGATAGAGAGCTTTCAAAATAAGTCAACAAATAAGGCTAGGAGGTTACAGGAAGAATAAAAGGGCTAAAACTAGACATTTGAAAAAATACAGAAACACAGAGCACAAATAGAAGAGCAATAATAATCTGGTAGTCACCATGGAGATGTGTCTGCACATTTACATAGAGTGATACAGGACACTTAGGGAGCACGTGAAGCCAGGAAATGGTGAAGTGGAGGACACATTAGATAATGACATTATAAGCACAATCTTTGTTCAGAAAACCAAAATGTGGAAATAGTTATGGCAGAAATGAGAAACATAGGTAGAAACAGGTCACTTATGGAAGACCATAAGACATAGGAGTGGAAGTAAGGCCATTCGGCCCATCAAGTCCACTCCGCCATTCAATCATGGCTGATGCGCATTTCAGCTCCACTTACCAGCGTTCTCCCCGTAGCCCTTAATTCCTCGAGACAACAAGAATCTATCAATCTCGGCCTTGAAGACATTTAGCGTCCCGGCTTCCACTGCACTCCGTGGCAATGAATTCCACAGGCCCACCACTCTCTGGCTGAAGAAATGCCTCCGCATTTCTGTTCTGAAATGACCCCCTCTAATTCTAAGGCTGTGTCCACGGGTCCTAGTCTCCTCGTTTAACTGAAACAATTTCCTAGCATCCACCTTTTCCAAGCCATGTATTATTTTGTACGTCTCTATTAAGTCTCCCCTTAATCTTCTAAACTCCAACGAATACAATCCCAGTATCCTCAGCCGTTCCTCATATGTTAGACCTGTCATTCCAGGGATCATCCGTGTGAATCTCCGCTGGACACGTTCCAGTGCCAGTATGTCCTTCCTGAGGTGTGGGGACCAAAACTGGACACAGTACTCCAAATGGGGCCTAACCAGAGCTTTATAAAGTCTTAGTAGTACATCTCTGCTTTTATATTCCAACCCTCTTGAGATAAGAGACAACACTGCATTCGCTTTCTTAATCACGGACTCAACCTGCATGTTTACCTTTAGAGAAGCACTCCCAGATCCCTTTGTGCTTTGGCTTTATTAATTTTCTCACCATTTAGAAAGTAGTCTATGCTTTTATTCTTTTTGCCAAAGTGCAAGACCTCGCACTTGCTCACGTTAAATTCCATCAGCCATTTCCTGGACCACTCTCCCAACCTGTCAAGATCCTTCTGCAGCCTCCCCACTTCCTCAGTACTACCTGCCTGTCCACCTAACTTCGTATCATCAGCAAACTTCGCTAGAATGCCCCCGGTTCCCTCATCCAAATCGTTAATATATAATGCGAACAGCTGTGGCCCCAGCACCGAACCCTGCGGGACACCGCTCGTCACCGGCTGCCATTCTGAAAAAGAACCTTTTATCCCAACTCTCTGTCTTCTGTTAGACAGCCAATCCTCAATCCATCCCAGCAGCTCACCTCGAACACCATGGGCCCTCACCTTGCTCAGCAGCCTCCCGTGTGGCACCTTATCAAAGGCCTTTTGAAAGTCTAGATAGACCACATCCACTGGGTTTCCCTGGTCTAACTTACTTGTTACCTCTTCAAAAAATTCCAACAGGTTTGTCAGGCATGACCTCCCTTTACTAAATCCATGTTGACTTGTTCTAATCAGACTCTGCTCTTCCAAGAATTTAGAAACCTCATCCTTAAATGATGGATTCTAGAATTTTACCAACAACCGAGGTTAAGCTGATTGGCCTATAATTTTCCATCTTTTGCCTTGATCCTTTCTTGAACAAGGGGGTTACAACAGCCATCTTCCAATCATCCGGGACCTTTCCTGACTCCAGTGACTCTTGAAAGATCTCAACCAATGCCTCTGCTATTTCCTCAGCCACCTCTCTCAGAACTCTAGGGTGTATCCCATCGGGGCCAGGAGATTTATCAATTTTAAGACTTTTTAACTTTTCTAGCACTATCTCTTTCGTAATGGCAACCATACTCAACTCAGCCCCGTGACACCCTTTAATTTTTGGGATATTATTCATGTCTTCCACTGTGAAGACTGACGCAAAGTACTTGTTAAGTTCTCCTGCTATTTCCTTATCTCCCATCACTAGGCTTCCTGCATCAGTTTGAAGTGGCCCAATGTCTACTTTTGCCTGTCGTTTGTTTCTTATGTACTGAAAGAAACTTTTACTATTATTTCTAATATTACTGGCTAGCCTACCTTCATATTTGATCCTCTCCTTTCTTATTACACTCTTTGTTATCCTCTGTTTGCTTTTGTATCCCTCCCAATCTTCTGATTTCCCACTGTTTTTAGCCACTTTATAGGATCTCTCTTTTTCTTTAATACATTTCCTGACTTCCTTTGTCAGCCAAGGTTGTCTAATCCCTCCCCGGTTAATCTTTCTTTTCTTGGGAATGAACCTCTGTACAGTGTCCTCAATTATACCTACAAACTCCTGCCATTTTTGCTCTACTGTCTTCCCGGTTAGCCTCTGCTTCCAGTCTATTTTAGTTAGTTCCTCTCTCATGCCCTCATAATTACCTTTATTCAACTGTAACACCATTACATCCGATTTTGCCTTCTCCCTTTCAAACTCCAGACTGAACTCTATCATATTATGGTCGCTACTTCCTAAGGGTTCCCTTACTTTAAGATCTTTTATAGAGTCTGGTTCATTGCAAAGCACTAGGTCCAGAATAGCCTGCTCTCTTGTGGGCTCCATGACAAGCTGTTCCAAAAAGCCATCCTGTAAGCATTCCATGAATTCCCTTTCTTTAGATCCACTAACAACATTATTTACCCAGTCCACCTGCATATTGAAGTCTCCCATGATCAATGTAACCTTGCCTTTCTGAAATGCCTTCTCGATTTCCCGGTACATGTTGCGTCCCTGGTCCTGATCACCGTTAGGAGGTCTATACACAACTCCAATTATGTTTTTTTTGCCTTTGTGGTTCCTCAATTCCACCCACACAGACTCCACATCATCCGACGCTATGTCATTCAATACCATAGATTTAATTTTGTTCTTAACTAACAAGGCAACCCCACCCCCTCTGCCCACCTCTCTGTCTTTTCGATAAGTTATGCATTGGTGCCATAACAGTAACCAACTGCTAGGGTGGGAAATAAAAAGAATAAAATAATGAGAGCTTGTCAGAAAGCCATAGTAACTTGCAAAAACAAATGGGAAAAGATAGCACACATGCAGAGTCCATATGTTTTCAGCATAGTTTCTTAGAACTGCTTGAAATTGGGGCTAACCAAAGAGCAGGGTACAGTAGAATTTAGAAGTGCAAAAGGTAGCCTGGTTGATCAGTTGAAATAGATAACACCTTGAGGCTTGACAAAGCAGATATGTTGGCTAGATGGCTGGTTTGCAATGCAGAGTGATACCAACAGTTTAGGGGGTTCAATTCTCACACTGAGGTTACCTTAAAAGGACTCTGCTTCTTAACCATTCCTCTCATTTAGTACATTGGTTTAACCGGAGGGTCACAATGCAAATGAGTGGGCAGTTTTATGGTCCAGTTGAAATATGCAGACTTTACCTTTTACCCAAATAGCCCTAGCAATCAAATTCCAAAATGCAATTGTTTTAAATAATTGCATTTAAATAATAGGGCGGCATGGTAGCTCAGTGGTTAGCACTACTGCCTCATAGTGCCAGGGACCCAAGTTTGATTCAAACCACTGATGACTGTGTGTGGAGTTTGCACATTCTCCCAGTGACTGCGTGGCTTTCCTCTGGATGCTCCAATTTCCGCCCACAGTCCAAAGATGCGCAGGTTAGATGAATCGGACATGCTAAATTGCCCATAGTGTTCAGGAAGGTGTAGGTTAGGTGCATTAGTCAGGGGTAAATGTAGAGTAATAGGGTAGGGGAATGGTTCTACACTTTTTTTTAAGCATGCATACAAGTAAACAATTGTATATGGGTGCTGTAACTGACCATTTCATACTAAAATCCACTGTTAGAAATGGCTAAAAAGTTAAGGAAGCTGGTAAATCATGTGAACAATAGCAGCCATTTTAAACAACCAAAGTAAAAGTAATTTTTAGCAATAATGTCTCCATTGGTCTTTTTAAAATCTTTAATCAGTATAAAATACAAAAGTGGAATCGAGAGTGATAAAATCAGCCATGATCGATAGGCTAAATGGTCTACATTTGCTCATGTGTTTTAATCTTATTCCATTACACTGACTCATGCCTTTAAGATGCTGGATAGACTTTAACAATTCAGGAAATGAATTACTTGCTGCAGGATTCCTAACCTCTGACTTGGCATATAATCACTGGCTACAAGAGTTTGATGAAGGGCTTACATCAGAAATGTTGATTCTCCTGCTCCTCGGATGCTGCCTGACCTGCTGTGCTTTTCCAGCACCACTCTCGTGACAGCGGCTACAAGAGTTTGTCCAGCTCAGTTTCTGGTCAATGGTAACCCCAGGATATTGATAATGGGGGATTCAGTGATGGTAATACAATTGAACATCATGGGGCGATGGCTTAGTTTCTCTCTTGCTGGAGATGGTCAGTGCCTGGCACTTGCGTGGCATGAATGTTATTTGCCACTTGGCCTATGTCTGGATTAGGACATGGACTACTTCAGTATTTGAGGAAGTACAAATGGTGCCAAACATTGTGCAACCATCAGCAAACATTAGTTCTGAATTATAATGAAGGCAATGTCATTGATGAAGCTGCTTAAAAATGGCTGAACTTGGGACACTACACTGAGGATCTGCTCCAAACATGACCTGGAGCTGAAATAGTTGCTGTCAGACAGCCACAACCATTTGCTTATGTGCAATGTATATCCTGAACCAGAGAATTTTTTGGTTTCCACGACTCAGGTTTTGCATGGATTCTTTGATGCTACACTTATCAAGGCAGTATTTGACTGTCTGTCATCTTTGGAGTTAGCACTTTTTCCATATTTGAATCAAGACTGTAAAAAGGTCAGAGGCTGAGGTGCCTTGGCATTCTGCAAAGTGAGCGGGTTACTGGTAAGCAAGCATTCCTTGACAGCACTGTTGTTCTGATCGAGAACGGGCCAATAGGATTTGTACCGCTATTTGTTAACAGGAGCTACCTGGGTAATTTTCCATATCAGCAGGTAATTACCAATATTGTAGTTACATTGTGCTCCTAGTCAACCTGTTCCAATGAGTATGAGTGTGCAGATCTTCAATCCTAATACCAGTATTTCGTCATGGCTTATTGCCTTTGCAGTATCCAGTGTCTTCAACTATTTCTTGATATCATGTGCAGTGAATGAAAATAGCTGAAGGCTGGCAGCCATGATCATAGAAACGCAGAATCCCTCAAGTGCAGAGAGGGGCTATTCGGCCCATCGAGTCTGCACTGACCCCCTGAAAAGCATCCCACCTACATACCCCACACATTCCCACATTTACCTTAGTTACTCCATCTAGCCTGTACATCTCTGGACACTAAGGAAATATAGCATGGCCAATCCACCTAACCTACACATCTTTGGAAGGTGGAAGGAAAATGGAGCATGCCATAGAAACTCATGCAGCCACAGGGAGATTGGAACACCCAACAATGGAATCAAACCAGAGTGTCTGGCACTGTGGAGAAACTGAGGTCTGCAGATGGAAATCAGAGCTGGAAAAGTGTTGCTGGAAAAGCGCAGGTCAGGCAGCATCCAGGGAACAGGAGAATCGACGTTTCGGGCATAAGCCCTTCTTCAGGAATGAGGAAAGTTTGTCCAGCAGGCTAAGATAAAAGGTAGGGAGGAGGGACTTGGGGGAGGGGCTTCGGAAATGTGATAGGTGGAAAAAGGTCAAGGTGAGGGTGATAGGTCAGACTGGGGTGGGGGCGGAGAAGTCGGGAAGAAGATTGCAGGTTAGGAAGGCGGTGCTGAATTTGATGGATTTGACTGAGACAGGCTGGGGGGAGGGGAAATGAGGAAACTGGTGAAATCCGAGTTCATCCCTTGTGGTTGGAGGGGTCCTAGCCGGAAGATGAGGCGTTCTTCCTCCAACCGTCGTTTTGTTGTGGTCTGACGATGGAGGAGTCCAAAGACCTGCATATCCTTGGTGGAACGGGAGGGGGAATTGAAATGTTGAGCTACAGGGTGGTTGGGTTGGTTGGTCCGGGTGTCCCAGAGGTGTTCTCTGAAACGCTCCGCAAGTAGCCGGCCTGTCTCCCCAATATAGAGGAGGCCACATCGGGTGCAGATGATGCAATAGATGATATGTGTGGAGGTGCAGGTGAATCTGTGGCGGATATGGAAGTTTCCTTTGGGGCCTTGGAGGGAGTGAGGGGGGAGGTGTGGGCGCAAGTCTTGCACCTCCTGCGGTTGCAGGGGAAGGTGCCGGGAGTGGAGGTTGGGTTGGTGGGGGGTGTGGATCTGACGAGGGAGTCACGGAGGGAGTGGTCTTTACGGAATGCTGATAGGGGAGGGGAGGGAAATATATCCTTGGTGGTGGGGTCCGTTTGGAGGTAGCGGAAATGACGGCGGATGATGCGCTGTACATGGAGATTGGTGGGGTGGTAGGTGAGGACCAGTGGGGTTCTGTCCTGGTGGCGGTTGGAGGGGCGGGGTTCAAGGGCGGAGGAGCGAGAAGTGGAAGAGGTGCCAGTATTAATGCTATCCCAGATGCTGGTGACCCCAGAGGAAATAGATAATTAATTTACTTGGTATTGCCATACTTTTTTTTAAAAACGATATCTTGGACTTCTCCATCATTTAGGAATATCTCTTCCTCCAAGTGAGTTGTTCAAATTACCAATGCATTCATGGCCAGGCGTAGCAGGACTGCAGAGCTTATAGCCGATCCGCTGGTTAAGAATTACTTAGCCCCTTTTATCACTTGCTACTTCTGCTGTTTGGCACTGAAGTTGCAAGTGGTCCTGTGTTATAGCTTCACAAGGATGATAACGTTATACAAAAAAAAAGAATGGTTACTGCTCCAGACATACCTGTCTAGACTCTTCAATGGACCAGAGTTTATCTCCTGGCTTGAAGGCAATGGTAGAGTGGATAATCAATGATGCCAGGAGGTTGCAAATTCCCATAATACAATTTGTAAATACAATGGTTGAATAGAATGCTCATAATTGCCATGGATGTCCATTGTTGAGTTGATAGATTTCAAGCAGATCCAACACATTTAGCAATTTCATCTGCAGCACAAAGGTTGGTGATGATGAAGTCCAGTACATTTTGCACTCGTTGGCTTCCTCACGATCTACCAAAGACCCAGTCCAGCAGCTATGTCCTTCAGGACTTGACTAGCTGCTACTCTTGGTGATGGACATTGAAGTCCCCATCTAGAGTACATTCTGCACCCTTGTCACCATCAGTGCTTCGTCCAGATGATGTTGACATGAAGGAGCACTGATTTATCAGCTGAGGGAGTGCAATGAGGTAATCAGGTTTCTTTGCCAGTCTTTGACCTAGTGCCATGACACATCAAATCAAATCAAATATGCGCTTACATTTAAAAAGCTTCCTCTGCATTTATGTTTTGTTAGAGCTCATTGGAGGAGGAGGAAGGAGATCAAGCCTCACTATTCTCAGTCGTTACAAATGCTAAAGACCTTTAAAAATACATTCCATTATTCGATCCAAACTGACAGCAAACCTGGATTAGGTTTCTATTCTTGACAGAAATTGCTGTTTATTATAAGTAAATAGATTACAGCTACAGGCAATCAATTATCAACCATCAGTATATAACTCCACTAAATAAAACTTAACCTATTATAAACTCTCTCTTATACAGAAACATTGGGAAAAATACATGGGTGTTATGGGTGAAGGAAAAAACAACAGGAAAGCATTTCAGTAGTCTCTGCTCAAATGGATCTGCTGAGATGGTCTTTTTGCAAATCAGAAAGCTGTATCTCAGGTTTTACTTCTACTGGTTTGCAGAGGATAGAGGGTAGTTGGTTTACACTTAAAATATTAACATTTTTAATAATGAAAAGTTATTTTACAGCAGTTGAATGAAAAATTAATTAGTCTTCAGGCGTGAAGTAGTTATCACTGCAGAAAACAGAGCTCCTGAGCTGGTGGAGGTCTGAAGACTTCTTCCTATCTTGTTCAAGACCCAAAAATCAATCACAGTTGTTGGCAGCTAAAAGGCCTTAGTCATGGATAACTGGTCACTAATCCGAAGACCAATTAGCTGCTTGTTCCCGGCTGAATATCTATTTGTACACAGCCTTCTGCTCCAGCTCATCTGCAAACTACAATTCAACTACTGCTTGAACCAGGAGCTGTATAGAGACTGCTTATAATGAGTTCAGGTTACTTGCATTTAAAAACTGCTGTCATCCTTCAGCAATCCTTGCTTTTTAAAAAAGTTCTTTTTCCACTCCACCACAATCAAAAAATACAGAAAAAAAGAGATTTGGACTTTACACTTTCTATAAATGGCACACTAGCTGTAATGTATACTCTGTACAGGATGCATTGCAACAACTAAGCTTGCTTTCACAGTAACACCTACCCAGTGACCTTTACCACGAAGAATAACATTAATATCGTGGAATTCCCATCCTGACAATGGGCATATGCCATTGTTACTGATTCAGTGCCAAGTCAAAATCCTGGGATTCCTAGTAACACTTTGATTAAAAGATCCCTGCAAGACCAGTAAGAAGACCTGCAAAGAAAATCAAAGAGACATAACAAGAAACTAAGTGTTTGGTTGGAGAGTATTTTTCTCTTTTCTGTCAAAACTTGGGACATTCTTTTCAAAGTAGGAGTTAGGAAATTAAGATATTATATTGTGTTTATATAGTAGCAAGTGAATTAATGAGGTTAAACTCAGCAGGTCTAATAATATTATATTAATAATTCAAATAGGGCACTAGCTAGATGTGAAGAGAGAATCCTTGTGTCATAGATGGTATCGGTGACTTGCTGCTTGCAATTCCTGCATCATTTGGAAACTTCTGAACATGTCACGCATCTCAGTGACTACATTTAACATTTCACCAAGTGCTTCTGCTCAAGCCTGTGATTTCCAGGCCTTAGAGGCAAAATAGCCTCACTGCAGAGCTTAGGTAGAATGACTGTTTCTTGGCTTGTATGCTCCCAGGTGGTCTGCTCACTGCCTAGAAGAGCTCAGGATAATAGATGGGTGGCCATCAAAAATAATTCAAAGAGGCAATAAGTATGACAGTCTTCAGGACATGTGCAATGCTCCAACAGAGTCAACCACTGGAGGCTGCTGGAAGTGTTGTACCATGAAAAGTTGTAGTCAAGCACACAGGCAATGGCCAAGTTGATAGCTTAGGTGGTTACATCAAAGTGAAGAAATATAGTTGCAGTAGTAGATTCCAGATTCAGGTGGACAAATAGGTATATCTGTAATCAGATTGCAGCATGTTGCCCCAACTCTACAAGGAAAAAAGGCAAACAGAGCGCAAGATACTCTGTAGGGGAAACATGAGCCAAACATTGCTGTACACATTTGGTACCAATGGAAAGAAAAAAGGCAAGCATCAGGTCCCTATAATCAGATCTTCAGGGGTTAGGGAGGAAAAGAGTATCTTACCTTTTGAATAGGTTCTTACAACCTCAGAGCTGGCCTCAATACCCAAGGAGCCCAAAGCCCTTCTTTCGGATTCATGCTGAAAAGGCACACTTAATTCTTGTATCTCTGAAGGATGGGACTCAATGAGTGATTTGAGAAAGTTTCAACGAAATTGACACAGCTATAATTCACCAACAACAGAAGTAAAGGTGAAATATGCTGCACGATGATAGGCAGTATAAGAGAAGGGAAGACTTCCACAGTAGGTAGCAGAAGATTAAGAAGAAATAGTAATTTATAAAGTGGTTTAGGACTACAGGAAAAGTACAGTTTACATTAGAGTAACTGCTTGTTTGTGAATGCATGGGATGTAGCAAGTAGGTGAGTTATTGGCACAGATTTTGATGTGGAAATATGATAAAGTAGAAGACAGAGAAAACAAATCTACAGTCCCCAAGCATAATCAAAGACAGTGATTAAGAAGAAAAAAAACATTCTTATGGCAATCATCAGGTGGATAGACAATTAGGCTGAATTCACAATGTTCAGAGGGGAAGTTACAAAAAAGTTACAAAAAAGTATGAAATGAGATAAAATAAACACTATTAGTAAAGAGAGTGGTAGAAGGAGAAGGATAGCCAAAATAGGGATTTAGCATGTCGGGCAAGGGACATGGTTGACATAAGTATACATTCAATCTGTCTTTACGAAGGAACAAAATGCTGTGCATATCTTGGTGATAAAGACTGAAAATCGTGATATATGGCCTTTGCTGCCGAGAAATGATTGCATACCCCGAATTGTTCAGAGGGCAGTTAAAAGTCAACCACATTCCTGCGGATTTGGAAGGCAAACCAGGTAAGCATGACAGATGTCCTTCCTTAAAAGGAGACAAGTGAAACAGATAGATTTTTAAACAACATCAACAGTGGTTAAATGGTCATTTATTGGATTCAAATTTCACCAACGGCAATGGTGAGATTCAAACCTCTGATCCCCCAAGGACACGAGCCTAAGTTCTGGATGAAGCACTTAAGCAGGGAGGGCAAGTTGGAAGACCAGATAATAAAGCTGCAATTAATAGAATTTATTAATTGAGGCAATTTATTAATTGAGGCAAAAAAATACAAAACATAGCAAGTCATGTGAAGCTTGTTCAAAATACTGATTCACTTTCAACTCATGTACTGCTTCCAATTTTGAGAGCCAAACTTCAGGAAAGATGTGCACGGATTACAGACATGGCAGAAAAGAATGATCCCAAGAATGAAGTTAAAAATCACAACACCAGGTTATAGTCCAACAGGTTTAATTGGAAGCACACTAGCTTTCGGAGCGACGCTCCTTCATCACAATCACCTGATGAAGGAGCGTCGCTCCGAAAGCTAGTGTGCTTCCAATTAAACCTGTTGGACAAAAACCTGGTGTTGTGTGATTTTTAACTTTGTACACCACAGTCCAACACCGGCATCTCCGAATCATGCCCAAGAATAAAAGAACTTCAATTAGCTTGAAAGATTGAACAACCTGAGACTGACTGTTCTCCTTGAAAGAAAGGTTGAGAGGACATTTGACAGGAGTATTCAAAATCATGAGGGGTTTGGATACAGTAGACAGAACATTGTTCTAAATGCTTTAATGGGAACAAAGGGCACAGATTTAAGATCCCTAGCAAAAGCAGCAATGTAGACACAAACTGCAGCTTTTACACATGGTAAATGTAGATAAGAACATAAGAAATAGGAGCAAGAGTAGGCCTTTCAGTACCTGGTCACCATGCAGCCATGTTTCTGTAATGGCAATTTAAATCACACCCATATCATATAACCATATTTATGCCTTTAAAATATCGAGCTTGTTACAAGTGTTGTTACATTCAGGTAAAGTGCCCTCAACTTTGCCTTTTTGACAATATTCTGCTTTCAAAATACCCTCAATGATCAATTTTGCTCTCTGGTCTTGTATCACTGTTCCAATTTGGATTACCCCTCAGGTTCCTATGAAACTGACAGACAATCTAACAGTACTCCTGAAGAAGGGCTTATGCCCGAAACGTCGATTCTCCTGTTCCCTGGATGCTGCCTGACCTGCTGCGCTTTTCCAGCAACACATTTTCAGCTCAACCTAACAGTACTACCAAATCTCCTGAGAGGTTATTAGTTCCAATCCCATTAACTCCATTCTGCCCCTGAACACTCCCAATTCCTCAAATCTGTTGCCCTCACTCCTCCGCCACTTCTCCAGCCATGTATTCAATCAATCAATCTTCCTGTTCTTATGCTCACTAACACATGACACTGGGAATAGTACTGAGATTACTGATCTGCTTTTTAGAACAAAGAGTAAAAGAAAATTACATCACAGGAACAGGTCCTTCAGCCCTCCAAGCCCCCGCTGACAAAAATCCTCTATCTAAACCTGTTGCCTATTTTCTAAGGATCTGTAACCCTCTGTTCCCTGCTCATTCATGTATCTGTCTAGATACATGTTAAATGACGCTATTGTACCGCTGCCTCTACCACCTCCGCTGGCAATGCATTCCAGACACCCACCACCCTCTGCATAAAGAACTTTCCACACACATCTCCCTGAAACTTTTCACCTCTCACCTTGAGGTC
Source organism: Chiloscyllium plagiosum (assembly GCF_037043375.1). Taxonomy (NCBI): domain Eukaryota; kingdom Metazoa; phylum Chordata; class Chondrichthyes; order Orectolobiformes; family Hemiscylliidae; genus Chiloscyllium; species Chiloscyllium plagiosum. The sequence goes on along the minus strand of NW_028270164.1, from coordinate 58,650,746 downwards.
ACGATCTCTAGTAATGGGGGGGGGGGGGGTGCTTCTTGCTATCCATCCTGTCTATACCTCATGCTTTTGAAGACCTCAGTCAGGTCCACCCTCAACCTCCATCTTTTAAATGAAAATAATCCTAATCTACTCAATCTCCCTTCATAGCTAGCACCTTCCATACTGTGCAACATCCTGGTGAACCTCCTCTATACCCTCTCCAAAGCATCCACATCCTTTTGGCAATGTGGCAACTAGAACCAGATGTAGTATTCCAAAATGTGGCCACTTTCGCCCAAGTGAAATTGAGAGACTAGCTAAGAGGAAAAAGAAAGCATACATTAGGTCTAGGCAACTGAAAACAGACGAAGCTTTGGAAAAATCTGAAATGTGGAATTAAGAGGGCGAAAAAGGGTTATGAAATGTCTTGAGCAAACAGGATTAAGGAACATTCCAGAGCCTTTTATTCGTATATAAGGAGCAAGAGAGTAATTAGAGAAAGGGTTGGTCCACTCAGTGACAAAGGAGAAGTCAGAAAATGGGTGAGATTCTTTCACGAGTACTTTGCATGGTATTCACTGAGGAGAGGGACATGGATGTTGAGGTTACGGATAGATGTTTGATTACTCTAGGTTAAGTTGGCATAAGGAGGGAAGAAGTGTTGGGTATTCTAAAAGGCATTAAGATTGGCAAGTCCCCAGGTCCAGATGGGATCTATCCCAAGTTACTGAGGGAAGCGAGAGAGGAAATAGCTGAATCCTTAACAGGTATCTTTGCAGCATCCTTGAACACGGGTGAGATCTCTGAGGACTGGAGAAATACTAACATTGTCCCCTTGTTTAAGAAGGGTCACTGGATAATCAAGGTAATAACAGACCAGTGAGCCTGAAGTCAGTGATCGGAAAGCTGTTGGGCAAGATATGGATTTTCTTCCAAACTGGTAGAAAATCCATATCTTGTCCAACAGCTTTCCGATCACTGACTTCAGGCTCACCAGTTGGAAGAAAATGGGTTTATCAGCGATAGGCAACATGGTTTTGTGCAGGGAAAGTCATGTCTTACCAACTTAATAGAATTCTTTGAGGAAATGATAAAGTTGATTGAGGGAATGGCTGTAGATGTCATATACGTGGACTTCAGTAAGACCTTTTGATAAGGTTCCATAATGGTTTCAGTAAGACTTTTGATAAGGTTCCATAATGGTATGCTGAAAGAGAAAGTAAAGTCTCATGGGGTCCAGCGTGTATTAGCTAGGTGGATAGAGAATTGGCTGAGCAATAGGAGACAGTAGTGATGGGAAGGAGTTTCTGAAAATGGAGAATGGTGACCAGTGATGTTTCAGAGGGATCCATGTAGGGACCACTGCTTGCAATGTACAAAAAAGATCGGGAGGAAGACTTAGGTGGTCTGATTAGCAAGTTTGCAAATGATGTTAAGATTGGTGGAATAGCAGATATTGAAGGGGACTGTCAAAGAATGCAGCAACATATAGATGGATTGGAGAGTTGGGCAAAGAATTGGCAGATGGAGTTCAATCCAGACAAATGCAAGGTGATGCATTTTGAAAGATCCAATTCAAAAGCGAATTTGCAAGTGGAAATAGTAAATGGAAAAGCCCTGGGGAAAACTGACGTAGAGAGATATGTCGGTGTTCAGGTCCTTTGTACCCAGAGGTGGCAACGTAGGTCAACAGAGTGGTCAAGGCTGCATATGGCATGCTATCCTTCATTGGACAAGGTATTGAATGCGAGTTGGTAGATCAAGTTACAGTTGTGTGGGACTTTGGTTCGGCCAAATTTGGAATACTACATATGGTTCTAGTCACCACATTGCCAAAAGGATGTGGATGCTTTGGAGAGAGTATAGAGGAGATTCACCAGGATGTTGCGCAGTATGGAAGGTGCTAGCTATGAAGGAAGATTGAGTAGATTAGGATTATTTTCATTAGAAAGTTGGAGGTGGAGGGTGGACCTGACTGAGGTCTTCAAAAGCATGAGGTATAGACAGAGTGGATAGCAAGTGGGTACTATGGATGCTGGAGATTAGAGTCAAGGTTAGTCATCAGGAATGGAGGGTTATTGAGGGTTTTTGCCCGAAACGTCGATTTTCCTGCATCGTGGATGCTGCCTGACCTGCTGTGCTTTTCCAGCACTACTCTAATCTTGACTCACAATTTCACCTGTCATCCATGGTTCCCTAATCTTGCCATTTCTATCCATCATTTTCACAGACATGTCCTGCACTCTAATCAAGCTCTCATTGAAGGTAAATGCATGTGTTGGAGGTTTTAAACAGCTGCTCCTGACTCCATGAAATTTGCCTTCAGCACCGCATCCCTCTTCTTTTCTGTGTCAATGGTACAAATGTGGACCACAATTTCTGATTATTCTGCTCGTCGAAAAAGGATGTCTTGCAGTTGCTTAATGACATCCTGAACCCTGGCACTGGGGAGGCAATACATCATCCAGGATGGGGGTGCAGGTACAGTTACAGATGACCAAGCAGTGTGTACAAATTGACATTCTGTCAGCAAAAAAAAAATAGTTGGTTGTTCTGGCCAATGGTGGGTTGTTGTCCAACAACTATGTCTTTGATCCCTAGGTAGCTGAACAGTTTAATAGATGCCAGAGGCCAGATCCCCTGAAAGGAAGGAACTGTCTCTTCTGTATAGAAGAGAAATTCCCACAGCTGGAGAGAATGTCAATTTATTTCTCTCAAATTGTGGCACAACCTTATGATTTTCTTTTACATGTCACAGAACTTGGTACACATAAATAATCAAGAATTCAAACTTCATAAATGAGAACCAGCTGTTCTAAAACTCCTGTAAACAACTGCAAATACATGAAGGGAGGATCAAGGAACAGCAAGTCCTGACAAACAGTTCAGTGAACCCTGCCCATGGGGTTCACTGAGCTATCTTCCTAGACTGTCCCTCTGCCATTGACACCATTTGAGAGTCTGTATGTTTACAGGAATTTTATATGGGGCGAGAGCTTTAACTAGGAGAGTTACAGATCATGGAATCACTTCAGTTTGAAGCCAGGATATTCAGCTCAGAGTCCACACCAACCCTCCAACAGCATCTTACCCAGACCTAAACTCCCAACCATATCCCTTTAATATTGCATTTCCCACTGCTAAACCACTTAAACTACAAATCCCTGGACTCTAAGCAATTTAGCATGGTCAATCTGCTTAATTTGTACATCTTTGGATTGCGGGAGGAAACCAAAGCACCCAGAGAAAACCCACAGACATGGGGAGAACATGCAAACTCCACACAAACAGTCGCACAAGGGTGGAATCAAACCTGCATCCCTGTTGCTGTGTGGCAGCAGTGCTGACCACTGAGCCACCGTTCTACCCCATGCTAAAAATCAATGGCTCATAATTGTTTGCTTTCACTAAAACCTATTTAAGTACAGAAATCGGTGTCTAAAAGATAGGTAAATTGTGGAATTTTGCATACTTTGTACTGTATACAGTATTTATCTTTTGTGATGACTCCAGAAATAGCAGGGCTCAAATACCAATAAATTATGGCACAACAGTATGATATGCATGTACACTGTCAGACAATTACACAGAACTTGGTACATAAATAATTCTGCTTAATTAGACCAGTTAACAGTCATGTAGGAGCAAATTACTGCAGATGCTGAACATACTGAAAATAAAAATTGCTGGAAATCAGGAGGGTCTGACATCATCTGTCGAGAGAGAGCAAGCTAATGTTTTGAGTCTAGACAACTCTTCATTAGAGCTGAAGAAGAGTCATTTAGACTTGAAATATTAGCTTGATCTCTCCATGGATGCTGCCTGACTAGCTATGATTTCCAGAATTCTTTGTTTTCAGTTAACAACCATGCCTCGTTACATTTTGAGCCAGGCTTGTTGACTCGGATTTCTCAGGGCAATGCCTTGACAAATGAACCAGCAAATAGCAGTTGTAAATACACTGAAACTGGGTTAATCGACTTCAGTAACTAATCTCTTTTTGCAGCCAACAATCACAAAAAGATTAGTGTTAAATCAGATTACTGGTTTATTTATAGGCTTTCAAATATGTTGAAGCACATCTGTCACTGGACAGTTAGCAGCTGAATAATTCTTTGTATTGAAGACTTAGACAAATGCATTCTAGAAATTAGTTTAAAATATAAGAGATGTTTGTAAAGTACAATTTTGCAAGCAACGTAGTTCACAAATAATCAGCGAACTTTGTTATACTAACTTCACTACAAATCATCAATCTTTTTCTTCTTTACAGGATGGAGGCATTTGCTTAATCTAGGGGACTTTGTACATATAAAAGGTGCATGCACTAATTATGATGCAGTAATACCCACTGACCTGGTCTTCAGCAAATTGTGAGCTTTCTCCTCCAACTGTTCAGAGACCGTCAGGAGTTCCTGCAGCTGAGCCATGGCCTTCTCTACAGCTTGATGAGGCATCAAACCTACACCAGAATCAATCAGTTGCCTCATTTCATCCAAACTGAATGAATCAGATGTAGCATAAGCCAGCTGCACTTCATCTAGCCACTTTGCTTGTTCTAAATGTTCTCGAAGATGCTGAAGCTGTGGCAATTCTATGTCAAATCCAAAACTGAGATCCATCAGTTGCTGTAGTTCAGAAGTATCGGGTCTTTCATCAGAGACAGCCTTCTCAGAGCGCTGCTGAAAATCTTCTACGGAATTTGAAAGGTCCTGTGCAGAGAGATGCACATTTGTGCTACTTCATTTAATAAAATCACAACATAAAAAGGTTTTCTTAAAAAAACAGAACTTCCATTATAGTTGCATAGTCAGTGATTTAATATTTAAAAGTTATGTAAACCATCATAGGGACAACAAAATATGAACTTTTGTTTTTTTTTCCAATTAATAATTCAAGAACTCCAGAAATTACACATACCTTCAGTAAGGGTGCCTGGTCAATGATGCAAGGTAGAGCATAGAGTTGTTTGACAAATGCTTGAAGCTCTGCAACAGTTAGTCGGTTTTGGGACTTCCCACCACCAGAACGATATCTGAAACATCACAACCATCATAACATCCAACCTCCCACTACTGCACAAATAATACACTTTGAATAGTTTAGCTTAAGGAACAATACACGACAGTAATTTTATCTGAGGGAAGTATGATCTTCTTCGGAGCAATAACTTATAAAGAAATGATCTTGTCAAAGTAATGTTTTTCCACTAAAGATACAGCATTAAAAATCAGAACTGACTATAGGGATGTTACAATAAGCTACCATGTTGTAATATGTTTGCTCCTGATAACTGCATACATTTGAAAGCTTTTCATACCACTCCTTCAGAACATTTCCTGACCACACCCCCGCCCCACCTCCATTCCACCCCTGCCAAAAATGTGAACTAACTGCTATTGGAAGTCTGGGGCACAAAGCAAAGTATTCACATCGGAGAGAAGGAAGAAAGAAAGAAAGAGGTGACTTGATAGAGGTGTACAAGGTAATGAGAGGCATAAATAGAATAGATAGCCAGAGACTTTTCCCCAGAGCAGAAACGGCTGTCATGAGGGCCATAATAGTCAGAGACATTAGGGACATTTAAGTGACTGCTGGACAAGGACATGGACGGCAATAAATTGAGGGGTGTAGGTTAGGTTGATCTTAGATTAAGATAAAAGCTCGGCACAATATTGTGGGGCCAAGGGCCTGTACTGTGTTGTACTGTTCCACGTTCTATGAAGAGAGCTAGACCAGTTCTAAAGAAAATGTTGGTTGAAAAGTTAATAATTGAGTAACAGTCATTTCTTATGGAACAAAGGAGAAGTCCAGGACATAATCAGCACCACCTGAGGAAGTTCGAAGGGTCACTCGACCCAGAAGGTTAACTGAATTCTGTTCACAGTTGCTGCCAGATCTACTGAGCTTTTCCAGCAACTTTTGTTTTTGTTTTTTAAATTTATAGCAGCTGCAGTTCTTTCAGTTTGTAATCAGCATCACAATGGGTTCAAGACATGAGAACAAAAAATGGACAAATGGAGCTGAAATGTTCAAGTTGTGCAGAAAACACAACCACCTTGATTCTCCACAATCTCAGGTCATAAAATGGGTGTGTTTGAAATGTTAGAGAATTAAAACAATAAAAACAAATTTCGATATTCAAAACATAATCAGGTGGATTTCAAGGTCACTAGAAATGTGAAGGAATTTGGGGAGGGATTAAAAACAGCCAAAGACAAACTCCTGTACTGAGCTGAAAGAGGATAAGAAATGGAAATTTTAAGAGGTATGAACAAGAGCAAAGTAGTTTGAGGTTCCTGGCTGGGGGAGACTAGAGACAGCTGCCATGAAGAAGTCCAAAATCATCATCTTCGACTAGAGGCTTTGCAGAAGACATTGAGAGCAGAAAGAATAAGGTATGTAAGGATACTAGTGAGAGTGGGTTATGTCTTTTTGTGGCTAGTTGATGTTCATGTTTTAGAGTGTTAGTGGGTTTGTGGGCTACCATGATGCCAAGGGGTCTCAGACTCAGTAGTACTCAGACTCGTTGGCATCATAGTAGCCCACAAACCCACCAACACACTAAAACAGCAGCTAATGAACTTGAAAGATGGAATACAGACAACAAGCAAAACTAATGTCATTTACAAAATACCTTGCAAGAACTCTAACAAACACTACTTTGGACAAAGAGGCAGAAAACTAGCCACCGGGATACATGAATATCAATTAGCCACAAAAAGACATAATCCACTCTCACTAGTATCCTTACATACAGATGAGGAAGGACACCATTTCGACTGGGCCACCATATCCATCCTAGGACAAGCCAAACAGAGACGCGCACTAGAATTCCTAGAAGCATGGCATTCCAACCGGAACTCGATCAAGAAACATATTGACTTGGATCCCATTTACCACCCCCTGAGAAAAACAGGAAATGACGTCACCACCGGAAATGGTGTCACCAACCCAAGTAAACCCAAACATATACATAGAAAGCGGGCTACACCACCAGTGTTTCATCCAGAGGCTCACTAAAGATGTTACCTAGTACAGTGACAAAACTTCTGAAAATGAACCTTCTAGCTCAGTGAGCAAACCTACACCCAGAACCTCAACCTGAGCTACAAATCTTCTCAAAACTCTCTAATGTGTATGGTGTTAAGAGTCAGCTCTGAAACTGTTAAAATTTGACTTGATTAAGGTGCTGTTATTTATCATGGCTACTTATCTTTCAGATGCAAAAAGCTTTGCTATTTTAAGACTTTAGCATCTGGTAGTTAGCAGAGGTTGTTAAATGCTAGGAAATACTTAAAACTACAACACACTCACAGATAAATATCCATCAACAATTAATTGCTCTCTTAAGGTGCAGTGCTCCAGTATCTCAAATTTAAGCTGAATCAATTCTCAATGGGATAATAAGTTTCTTATAAAAATCAATTGCGTGTTCTCATATCAATTCCTTACTTAGAAATGCAGTGCAAAAACTGGCAGTCAATTGGTCATGCAATTCAGATGTCTATGAACAAAATGAAAAGCAAAGCAGAGGTGCTTTCGATAATTAACATACCATATTTCTATAAAAAGGATAACGCATTTGGCCCAGAGTACGTATGTCCTTGGAAGGACAAGACTACAGACAGTGGGCAACACTATGTAAGCAACAAAATGAAAACAATTTCCACTCAGGACTGCTCATCCCTTAATAGGCAAGTAAAATATGCAATTTTACGTACCTGGTTTGTCTTTTATTATTTAGTAGTTGCTGGGCAACAGAGGCACACTTTTCTGCCTCTAAAATTGCTTCCTTCAGCTGTTTCAACAAATCATTTTCTGGGAACTTTTTCTTCTCTGCTTCCTCTACCATTGTTTTCAAATCAGAGAGGCCTGATATGACAGAATTGATAGAGTTATGATGATAATATTACTTAAAAAAACAACAAATTGTGGCTTGGAATTAGGAATTACAATTTTCCCTGCTTTGAGAAAAATCTCTGATTGTTGGTCATTAATATTAAGTGATGTAAAAACAATTCACAGGCACGCTACTCAAAAATGCTCAAATGTAAAGACGAGTTCAGAAATTTGAAAAGGATCTGAAGTAAGAATTATTTTCCAACTTGAAGTATTACAAACTGGCACACAACAAGCAATAAAACTCTTATCCTTTTGCAACAGTCTTAACATACCTTTAGGTCAGCAGGCTATAAAACGCTTTGTATTTTACACATAATCTTAATTATATCAATGCTGTAAGTTTTGCATTTCAAGATGTTATGTATTTTCCTTTATTAGGGTGACAAATTTTTTTTTAAGAAACATAGGAATTTAAATGCCATTGTTTTCCCAAAATATTGTGCACACACCTATACTTACCTCCTAACCTTCATCACCTTGCAACTTTATTATTGTCATGAGGGCTAGATTTAAACCATTACTTCTATTTGTGCCACTAGTTCTTCATCTTATTGAGAATGCATTGTACATTTCAACAAACAACCATTAATTCCCTATTTCCTGCACTGCCCTTATTCATGAATGCACACTCTGCCTCTTCCTGACACGTATGGTTGGTCTTTACCCACATCACTACACCATGTCATTGTCTTGACTTTTTCCTTTGAACTTCTAAATCTCCTTACACCTGAAGCCTGTCTCCTGCCCCAATATTTTAAAGCCCATCATATAATTCGCCACAACAATAGTCTCAACCAGTTTTAGTTGGAGTCCAACCTAACAGAATCCAACCTAAACTAATAGCTCTTTCCAGAATACAGATGCCAGTACTCCACGAATCCAAATCCTTTCTTCCCACACCACTCTTCACACTTCAATTTTAAAACTTTTAACATGCTGACATTTTGCCAATTAGTGCCATGACTCAGCCAAAACTTTACGATGTTGCAAAATCTTGGCAGAATATTGGATCCCCCCTCCACCAAATACCTCTCCTGCAAGATATTCCCCAACGCTGGCACGGAGCAGAGTTTTCAAGTATGGCTGCAGAGAATGGAATCCCTTCCCCTGACTTCACTATCTACCACTACCACAGTCCTTTTCACTGCCCCACATGAATGGAAAATTGCACCATTGCCAATTCTATAATGTAACCCTGAAAACCTACTCCTCATTGCACAGAGAGGCATCAAAACATTTCTGTTGGACAATGTCAGAGCTGAACCTCCTCCATCACAACTTGCCAATTCCTCATAAATGCGTGGCTTACGTCATTCCGCTCTGACCCTAACCAATTCAATTCCTGGCTAATCATGGAGGGATGACTCCCTCCTGGAACAAAGTGGATTCAACTGTGCCCTTTACTGATGTCCAGCATGTCTGCAATTCAGACACTAGCTCAGCAAACTACAGACATTTACTGCACATAAGATTGTCCAGGATGGTTCTGGATTCCTCAGATTCCAACAAGCAACAGCCATGCAAACAACATCGCTGCCATGTCTGTCTACTGTAATTTAATTAGTCAAGTAGTTAGCAATTTAGAGCTAAACTAATAAAAAGTCCATACTCTCCTGGCTTGAAGACAAAGAAATGAGACTCCACAGCTATGGAGGTTGAAGACTGAATAAAAAAAAAGGATACTTCTTTTGCCACTGCACCAAATTCCTAACTTTCCAATTGGTCTACATCATAATCAGATGTAGTCTTTTCCCTTTGCATTCCCTATACAGTGCAGCTTACAAACTCACGTTTGGTTTTATATATATAACTAATGACTCACTTCTAAGATCCAAAGTTATCTCAGCTTTTTGTAATAACAAGAAATAGCTGTTCAAGGCAACCACTTTCAGGTGACAGACAGATAGCTGTTAGTGTCAGGCAGTTTTTTTTTAAGCAGGCTGAATTAGCTTGTAGTTGAAAATTTTATGTCAGAGTCCTCGAGGGGGAGCCTTGGAAAATACATAAATCATACTTTGGGAGCATCTCAAATAGTGGTTTTGTCTTCCTTGAACAGCAAAAGGCAACAAACATGTTATGAAGTCTGGGCAGTCGCAACAAGTTTCAAACATTTGATCCTTTCCCTAAAATTAGAAAGCCATGCAGGTCTGCAATCAGGCTGCACATAACAATGAACAACGGGTGACTATGCATGCAGGGAAGGGAAATGGTGAGTTCAAGTACAGTCAAGATTTATTCCCACAGAGCTACCACAAAATAGGCTAAACAAATGCACAGCTCAACAAATGACAACAAAAGTCAAAGATAAAACAGAAAAAAAAGTATACTTTTAAAAGAAGCATCACCCCTAGTTCTGTGCACTGCACCCAGGGTTTAGAACTAGCATTTAGACAGGGTTCAGAAAATATTTAGGAGAATGACCTCCAGAGATGAATGATTTCAGTTATGGAGGAATGCTGGAGTAAGGTGAAATCCTATCGGAAGGATGTTGTGAAACATAAAAGGGTTTAGCAAAGGTTTACAAGGATGTTGCCAGTGTTGGAGGGTTTGAGCTATAGGGACAGGCTGAATAAGCTGGGGCTGTTTTTCCTGGAGCATCAAAGTATGAGGGGTAACTTTATAGAGGTTTATAAAATCATGAGGGGCATGGATAGGGTAAATAGACAAGGTCTTTTCCCTAGTTTGGGGAAGAGTCCAGAACTAGAGGACATAGGCTTCAGGTGAGGGGGTAATGATTTAAAAGGGAACTCAGGGGCAACATTTTCACAGAGGGTGGTGCGTGTATGGAATAAGCTGCCAGAGGAAGTGGTGGAGACTGGTACAATTACAACACTTAAAAGGCATCTGGATGAGTTTGGAGGAATATGGGTCTGGAGGGATATGGGTCAAGTGCTGGCAAATGGGACCAGATTAATTTAGGATATCTGGTTGGACCAAAGGGTTTGTTTCTGTGCTGTACATCACCATGACTCTACAACTGCTTTCTGCAAAGCAGAGAAGGTTGAGAGGGGAGTATTCAAAATCATGAAGGGTCTGGAGAGGACAGTTTCCATTGGTGAAAGAGGAAAGAACAAGGAGGCAAAGGATTTAAGGTGATTGTCAAAAGTAGTAATGGTAGTAGGAAGGAAAATCTTTTCATACTACAAGTATTTAGGAATGCACTATCCAAGTGTGTAGAGAAGGCAGGCCAGAGAACCAGATCATCAGCTGATAAAAAATAAGATAACACTGGAAATGTAGGGGTACAAGACTATGGGAAACACTCCTGAAGATCAGCAGAGACATGATGGGCTGCATGATCTCATTCTGTGTTGTAATAATTTTATAATTCTAACTAGTTTTCTTCCCGTACATCCTTGCATGGCAACAGTACTTTTCTTCCCATCCTTTCCCAATTCCTGCAACATAACTGAGAAGCAGCCTATCCAACCAGTATTTACTCTTCATGCAACCTTAAGCACCATTCCTTTGACCATTACCGCATCTGCTTACTACAGGAACCATCTAAAGAATTTCCATACTTACTCTTCTTTTCATTATCTTTTGCTTCCAGGGCATCAGTCACTTTAGAAGACCATTCATCATATGTTGCTACATGCAATTTTAATGCACTTAGAATTGGATAGAGATCATCCAAAGCATAGCGATACCTGGATCAGAAGGGATAGGTTGAACTATTCAAACACACTAAGAACAAGAAGAGAGTAAAAATACTTCAAATATACACAAAACTCATGTTCAGAAATTATCCCAGCTGATTCCATAGCCTTATAAAGAGGAGGTTGACCCCCACTGATTACTAAAACCGAAACACCCAAAGGAGGTGTACCTCTCCCTATAATCTGTGAAAAGTGGTGTAACCTGCTCTCCAGCAACATCTAGTGGGGACAAATAAGATAATTTTGAAGTGAGTGTCAGAAACTTAACAAGTAACATTGTATTTATCCAACTCGAACAGTGAAGAAATTAAATAAAGTATAACAAAAAGTCCCACTCATATACAAAAAAATAGAATGTAGTTTCTAAATTACAGTGAAGTAACTTTTCTGTGCCTTGTTCCATTTGATCGTCTGTGAGGAAGACGTTTTCCATCATTGGTACCGTGTGTGCTTAGCTTATGCTTTTACAGTGAGAGACAGTGAAAGAGGGAAAGAAAGAAGGAAGGAAGGGCTTAGCTTATGCTTTTACAGCGAGGGAGGGGAGGGAGGAAGGAAGGAAAAAAAAGAAAAAAATGTTTCTCAACTCTATCTCTTGCCTTCCCCAAAACCTCTGATCCCTTTGCTTAGCAGAACATTTTTTTTGTCTTAAATACACTCAAGCACTTTACCACAAAAAGTTGAGAGGCTATGAGTTCCACAGATTCATCACCTTCTGGCTCCAGAAATTTCTTATCTCAGTTCTAGAGGGTTGTCCCTTCGTTCTGAGACTGTACCCTCGGGTCCTAGTGGAAACATCACTTCCACATCCATAGTATCCAGGCCTCTCAGCACTTTGTAAGTGAAGCTTAAATCAGATCACATTCCCCTCTCCATCGAATACAGACCCAGAGTCCTCAACTGTTCTTCATGAGAAGTCCTTCCTCCTTGGGAACACTCCTCTGGAACCTCTCCAACACTAGCACATCATTCCTCAAATCAGAGGAAACTGATCACAATGTTCCAAATGCAGTCGAACATCAAACCCTAATACAGATTCTGTATACATTCCTGCTCTTGCATTCTAGCCCTCTCAAAATGGATGCTAAAATTGCATTTGCAATCCAGGTGAACCCAAGTTAATCATAACACAATCTTGAAATAGGACTCCTTAGTCAGTGAGATTCAAAAGCACAAAACCTAATCGCAAAATCAGATTTCCAAAGCTTTTCCCATTTAGAGAATAGTCTAAGTCACTATTCTTCCCAAAGTGCATAAACTCACTTTCCCATTTGTATTTGATAAGCCACTATTTTGCCCACTCTCCTCGCCTATCCAAGTCCTTCTGCAGTCCCCTGACCTCCTCAACATTACCTGCCCTTCCACCCATCTTTGTATCACCTGCAAACTTAGCAACAATGCCCTTGGTTCCTTCATCTAGATGAAGAATGTATAAGTAGATAATTGTGGTCTCAACACCTGCGATTGGGTTAGGGACCCCTGCAGAGCCCCACTAGTCACCAATTGCCATTCTCAAAAAGACCACTTTTATCCTGATTCTCTGCCTTCTGCACGGTCAGCTAATCTCTATCCATGCTAGTATCCGTTTGTAACATCACGGGCTCTTGTTATTCAGCAGTCTCCTGTGCCGTACTTTGACTGCCTTCGTGAAATCCAAATAGATCACGTCCACTGGCTATCCTTTATCTAATTTACGCATTACCACCTCAAAGAAAATTCTAACACATTTGTCAGACGTGACACTCCCCCGACGAAGTTGCGCACACTCAGCCCTATTTTACCATTTACTTCCAAGTACAGTAGCGCCTCGGCATACGAATGACCCAGTTCATGAACAAATCAGTTTATGAACAGGATTGTATATAAAATTTTGCTTCAACGTACGTACGAAATTCAAGGTACGAAAGCAAAAAGCCCGTGGTTTCATTGTCAATGTTCTGCGTGCTTTGAATATCCGAACAATGGGAAAATTGATTCAGTTCGCAAACTAGGTCCTGGAATGGATTAAGTTCGTAAGTCGAGGCGCTACTGTACTCCCCAGTCTCATCCTCTAAAGACTCTAAAATCTTACCAATGACAGAGGTCAGGCTAACTGGCGCAGAATTTCTCATCTTCTACTTCTCTCGCTTCTTAAATAGAGGTGTTACATTAGGCACCTTCCAGTCATCTAAGACCATCCCTGACTCCAGCCATTCCTGAAAGATCACCAACGTCTACATAATCTCTTCAACCTTCTCCTTAAGGCACCTGGGTATAGTCTCTCTGGTCCAGCTTTTTTTTTAAACATCTAACTTCAGACCTCTCAGCTTCCCGAGCACCTTCTCATTAGTGATGGTCACTGCACTTATTTCTGCACCCTGACTCGCAAAATTCTGGAATGCTACTGGTGTCATTCACCACGAAGACTGCTGGGGAAACATTTATTTGAGTCAACTCAACTCAAGACTGCTGGCCTATTGTATTACAAACATTCTATGGTCCATTCTACAGGCAACAATTCTTAGATGACAATTTTTGTCTATGTTAAAATGCACATAATCTCAAAGTATCACAGAAAGCACAACTAAAGACTGCAAAAATACCTTTCCACATACTCTTGAAATTTTAGACTCAAACTAATAAAACATTGTTTTAAAAAACAACTGAATGCCTTTTACCACAATCATTTGCATAAGACCGACCAAAGGAAAAAAATAACAGGAATCAAAGTATTATAAGTATCTAACCCCTCCTGACTTGCAAATTAAAAGGTATTTGGGTCGGGGAACATTTGATACTGAGGGGGTAGCAAGCACGTGAGATTGAAAGACACATTCACGAAGAGAAAGGGATATTGCTGCTGGATTAGTAATCAATGTAACGTTCTGGGCACCAGATTCGAATCTCACCATGACAGGTGGTGGAACTCATCCAAATTTTAAAATTGTGCAATTAAAGTTTAATGATTATGTATCCATTGCTGATCATCATAGAAATCCATCTGGTTCACTTCACTAACTTCTTTCGAGGAAAATTACGATTCATACTCCTCTAATCTAACATGCGTCTCCTGATACACAGCAACATGGTTGACTATCTTCTGAAAATTTCTAGCAAGCTGTTCAGCTCAATTAACCCACTAAACAGTCTCAAAGGAATGAAACCAGAAATTACAGCAGACTCAACTCTGTGGACCAGGCAGAACTTTCCTTACCAACATCTAGGAGAGCTGCCTCACACAGTAGTCAAGGAACAGCCCAATATTGTAAAAGGTAGTTTTATGAGTGCAATTATGCCCCAGGTGACACCATCCGCACCCTTGAGCGTGTCCTCTCCCACTAGAAGGGCACATATGGCAGTACATCGGGAGGAAGCGGTCCCTGGAGTCCTCAGTGTTGACTCCAGACCCATGAAGTCTCATGACAAAACATCAACGATGGGAGATTCAATACCCATCACTAAGAGTGCCTCAGCCACACCATTATTGTCCAGGTTAAAAGGACACAGCTGCTGGATTGGGACTGCAACAGGGGGTGATGGTAGCAATAAAGTGGAAAAACCTTCTTAACCCTATCCTCTCCAAACTACCTGCTACAGATGCACCTGTCCATGACAGTATCAGTAGGAGTGACTACTGAACAGTCCTTGAGACGACACAGAGTACTGTCTTCACATTGAATATATTCTCCATCATGTGGCGTGACACTGTCAAATGCTAAATGAAACAGATTCAAACAGATCCAAAAATCACGATTGGATATCAGAGATGCTGTGGACCATCAGCAGTATATCTTCACTCATTACAACTTGCAACTTCATAGCATGACATATCCCACATACTACCATTTCTCATCAAACAAAAGGATCCAGTTTTATACAAGAAGAGGGCACTCCAGGCCCAACACCATTAATATCTGACCAAAGTGTCATACTGGCAAAGTTACACCACAGAATTATTTGCATGACAAAGTGTAAGCAGCAAGCAAATTCACAACCAATGGATCAGATCCAAGCTCTGCAGTCCTGCCACATCATGTAGTCATGAATGGTGGTAGACAATTAAATAACTCAGAGGAGCAGGAGCCTTCACAAATTGCTCCCTCCTCAATGAAGGGGGAGCCTAGTACATCAGTGCTGCGGCATTTGCAAGAATCTTCAGCCAGAAGTGCTGAGTAGATGATCCATCCTGGCCTTTTCAAGATTGAAAGCATCAGAAATGCCGGTCTTCAGCCAATTCAATTCACTCCATGTAGTAACAACAAACAGCTGAAGGCACTAGACACTCAAAAGGCTACGGGTCCTGAATTCATTCCAACAAGAACACTAAAGACTTGAGCTTCAGAACAAGCCACATCCCGAGGCAAACTGTTCCAGCACAGTTAGAACATTGGCATCTATCCAGCAATGAGACCAGAAGAAAAAAAAAGGGAACATGAGTAGTCATTCGGCCCTTTGAGACTGCTCTACCATTTCATGGAATCATGGCTGATCCAACACTCATGTCCACTTTCTTTCAAATCCCCCTTGATTTCCATACTGATCAACAATCTCTCTCAATGTGAAATATATACAAGGACTCTGCCCAACAGTTATCATTAACAAGAAATTTGAAGACTGTCAGTCCTCAGAAGAAATTCCACCTTATGTTGGTCTTAAATTAATATCACTCAATTCTGAGACAATGCCTCTAGTTCTAGACTCTCCCATGAGGGGGAGCACTTACCTTGTCAAGCCCTTTTCAGAATCCTATATGTTTCAAATGACACCACCTCTCATTCTTCCAAATTCCAGTTAGTAAAGTCCAAACTTATTTAACTTTTGCTCATAAGAAAATCCTTCCAAACCGATGTTCATCCTTATGTACCTCCTCTGAACTGCCTCCAATGAAATGGTACCTTTCCTTAAACAATGCAGAAAATTTCTCAGGGATGTCCTACTTTATGATCCTAGCTGATGGTAACACTGGACAAGTCAAATTCGAAGTAAAACATAACTTACTGGACCATAGGTTTTAATTTTTGCAATTTGATTACTGTAGTGGCCAATTAATTAACATATTCAATGCATTTTAAAACTATACAAGATTACAAAGTAGTAAAAGGCTATTAGAAAGATTTTACTATAAACAGCAAAAAAGATTCCCCTAGTTTAAACAGTTTACTGACAATCCCAGTGAAGTATCACTCCTATTTTCAATCACATTCAGTTGATGAGGTCACAACAACATTCCTTTCTGTCACTTTCTGCATATTTATCAAAATGTGACTCTGTTTGTCCAAAAGAGTATAGACACTAGCTCTTACTGACTTTTCCCACTAAACTCAAACAATATTTTTCTAATTACTTTGAGACTACTATCCAGCACAAAGTGATGGCCGAGTGGCATTATCACTGGACTGTTAATCCAGAGACCCAGATAACATTCTGGGTTCAACTTCTGCCATAGCAGATGATGGAATTGGAACTCAATAAATATCTGGAATTAAGAATCTAACGATGACCATGGAAAAACCCATCTAGCTCACAAATTGTCCTTTAAAGGAAAGAAACTGCCATCCTTACCTGGTATGGCCTACATGTGACTTCAGACCCACAGCAATGTGGTTGACTCTTAACTGCCCTCTGGGCAATTAGGGATGGGCAATAATTGCTGCCTAACTAGCAACACTCTCACCCAGTGGATGAATAAAATATGTTGAATCTTATCATCTAAACTGAAGCTATTTCTGACTTTCACTGGGCTATATTGAATTCTTTGAAAAGGTGACGAAGGAGGTTGATGAGGGGAAAGCGGTAGATGTGGTATATATGGATTTTAGTAAGGCGTTTGATAAGGTTCCCCATGATAGGCTACTGCAGAAAATACGGAGATATGGCATTGAGGGTGAGTTGGAGGTTTGGATTAGGAATTGGCTGGATGGAAGAAGACAGAGGGTAGTAGTTGATGGCAAAGTTTCTTCATGGAGTGCCGTCACTAGCGGTGTTCCGCAAGGATCTGTTTTGGGACCATTGCTGTTTGTCATTTTTATAAATGACCTGGAAGAGGGGTTAGAAGGTTGGGTGAGCAAGTTTGCGGATGATACGAAAGTCGGAGGAGTTGTTGACAGTGAGGAAGCATGTGGCAGGTTACAGCAGGATATAGAGAAGCTGCAGAGCTGGGCAGAAAGGTGGCAGATGGAATTCAATGTAGCTAAGTGCGAGGTGATTCACTTTGGGAAGAATAACAAAAAGATGGGGTACTGGGCTAATGGTCGGATACTTGGTAGTGTGGATGAGCAGAGGGATCTTGGTGTCCATGTACACAGATCTCTGAAAGTTGCCACCCAGGTAAATAGTGCGGTGAGGAAGGCATATGGCGTACTGGCTTTTATTGGTAGAGGAATTGAGTTCCGGAGTCCTGAGGTCATGATGCAGTTGTATAAGACTCTGGTACGGCCGCATCTGGAATATTGTGTGCAGTTTTGGTCGCCATACTATAGGAAGGATGTGGAGGCATTGGAACGGGTGCAGAGGAGGTTTACCAGGATGTTGCCTGGTATGGAAGGAAAATCGTATGAAGAAAGACTGAGGCACTTGGGGCTGTTTTCACTAGAGAAAAGAAGGTTTAGGGGTGACTTGATTGAGGTGTACAAGATGATTTGGGGGTTAGATAGGGTCGACAGTATGAACCTTTTCCCGCGTATTGAGTCGGGTATTACAAGGGGGCATAGCTTTAAATTAAGGGGGGGTAGATATAGGACTGATGTTAGGGGTAGGTTCTTCACTCAGCGAGTCGTAAGTTCATGGAATGCCCTGCCAGTAG
The DNA here is from genome assembly GCF_037043375.1 of Chiloscyllium plagiosum. Taxonomy (NCBI): domain Eukaryota; kingdom Metazoa; phylum Chordata; class Chondrichthyes; order Orectolobiformes; family Hemiscylliidae; genus Chiloscyllium; species Chiloscyllium plagiosum. The sequence goes on along the minus strand of NW_028270164.1, from coordinate 58,632,425 downwards.
CAGTGGTGGACTCTCCCTCTTTATGGGCATTTAAGAGGGCATTGGATAGGTATATGGAGGATAGTGGGTTAGTGTAGTTTAGGTGGGATTGGATCGGCGCAACATCGAGGGCCCAAGGGCCTGTACTGCGCTGTATTCTTCTATGTTCTATGTTCTATGTTCTATAACAGCTATTTAACTTAATAGAGCACTTCAACTTTCTCACCAGGAAGCTTGACCTATCACTTAGCTCAAGTCATTTGTTTTTTGAAAACAATTTCTAAACAAGTTTCTGATCCTTAAAAACAAATCAAATTCACAAAACTAAAAGGCATTTATATTTTATGGTTGAGGGTGTTTTTCCACCTGGAAGTCTGCATTCAGTGATGTACCACAGAGGTCAGTGTTGTGACCCTTGCTACTTGTGACTGATATAAATGATTTAGACTTGAACATAGGAGGGTTAATTTGCAAGTTTGCAGAGGAGACAAAAATTAGCGAAATGGTAAACAGTAAGGAGGGCAGTCTTGCATTACAGGAAGATGTAAACCTGCAGGTGGGAATGGGCTGATCAGTGGAATATGGAATGCATCTGAATAAATGTGAAGGGATGCAGTTGAGCAGGACGAATAAGGCATAGGTATACATATTTTAGGAAGAACAGAACATCTCAGGGTCCTGGGTGTGCATGTACACAGCTCATTAAGGTATCAGGACAGGCGGATAAAGTGGAAGGTACATGGTGCACGTGGCTTTATTAGTCAAGACTGAAAATGTGTTGCTGGAAAAGCGCAGCAGGTCAGGCAGCATCCAAGGAGCAGGAGAATCGACGTTTCGGGCATGAGCCCTACTTCAGGAATGAGGAAAGTGTGTCCAGCAGGCTAAGATAAAAGGTAGGGAGTTGGGACTTGGGGGAGGGGCGTTGGAAATGCGATAGGTGGAAGGAGATTAAGGTGAGGGTGATAGTTCAGAGTGGGGGTGGGGGCGGAGAGGTCAGGAAGAAGATTACAGGTTAGGAAGGTGGTGCTGAATTCGAGGGTTGGGACTGAGACAAGGTGGGGGAGCGGAAATGAGGAAACTGGAGAAATCTGAGTTCATCCCTTGTGATTGGAGGGTTCCTAGGCGGAAGATGAGGCGCTCTTCCTCCAACCGTCATGTTGCTATGGTCTGACGATGGAGGAGTCCAAGGACCTGCATGTCCTTGGTGGAGTGGGAGGGGGAGTTGAAGTGTTGAGCCATGGGGTTTTTGGGTTGGTTGGTCCGGGTGTCCCAGAGGTGTTCTCTGAAACGTTCCGCAAGTAGGCGGCCTGTCTCCCCAATATAGAGGAGGCCACATCGGGTGCAGCGGATGCAGTAAATGGTGTGTGTGGAGGTGCAGGTGAATTTGTGGCAGATATGGAAGGATCCCTTGGGGCCTTGGAGGGAAGTAAGGGGGGGGGGGGGGTGCAAGTTTTGCATTTCTTGCGGTTGCAGGGAAGGTGCCGGGAGTGGAGGTTGGGTTGGTGGGGGGTGTGGACCTGACGAGGGAGTCACGGAGGGAGTGATCTTTTCGGAACACTGATAGGGAGGGGAGGGAAATATATCCCTGGTGGTGGGGTCCGTTTGGAGGTGGCGGAAATGATGACGGATGATACGATGTATATGGAGGTTGGTGGGGTGGTAGGTGAGGACCAGTGGGGCTCTGTCCTGGTGGCGACTGGAGGGGCGGGGCTCAATGGCGGAGGAGCAGGAAGTGGAGGAGATGCGGTGGAGGGCATTGTCGATCACGTCTGGGGGGAAATTGCGGTCTTTGAAGGAGGAGGCCATGTGGATTAGAACATAGAACAATACAGCACAGATCAGGCCCTTCAGCCCACGATGTTGTGCCAAACATTTGTCCTAGCTTAAGCACCCATCCATGTACCTATCCAATTGCCGCTTAAAGGTCGCCAATGATTCTGACTCTGCCACTCTCACAGGCAGCGCATTCCATGCCCCCACCACTCTCTGGGTAAAGAACCTACCCCTGACATCCCCCCATACCTTCCACCCTTCACCTTAAATTTATGTCCCCTTGTAACACACTGTTGTACCCGGGGAAAAGGTTTCTGACTGTCTACTCTATCTATTCCTCTGATCATCTTATAAACCTCTATCAAGTCACCCCTCATCCTTCACCTTTCCAATGAGAAAAGGCCTAGCACTCTCAACCTATCCTCGTACGACCTATTCTCCATTCCAGACAACATCCTGGTAAATCTTCTCTGCACCCTCTCCAAAGCTTCCACATCTTTCCTAAAGTGAGGCGACCAGAACTGCACACAGTACTCCAAATGTGGCCTAACCAAAGTCCTGTACAGCTGCAACATCACTTCAAGACTCTTGAATTCAATCCCTCTGCTAATGAACACTAATACACCATAGGCCTTCTTACAAGCTCTATCCACCTGAGTGGCAACTTTCAAAGGTCTATGAACATAGACCCCATGTTGTACGGTATTGGAACTGGTCCTCCTGGGAGCAGATGCGGCGGAGACGAAGGAATTGGGAATATGGGATGGCGTTTTTACAGGGGGCAGGGTGGGAGGAGGTGTAGTCGAGGTAGCCTGTGGGAGTCGGTCGGTTTATAGTAAATGTCCGTGTTGATTTGGTCGCCCAAGATAGAAATGGAGAGGTCTAGGAAGGGGAGGGAAGAGTCTGAGACGGTCCAGGTAAATTTGAGGTCGGGGTGGAAGGTGTTGGTAAAGTGGATGAACTGTTCAACCTCCTCGTGGGAGCATGAGGCAGCGCCGATACAGTCATCGATGTAGCGGAGGAAAAGGTGGTGCCAGTGTAGCTGCAGAAGATGGACTGTTCCACATATCCTACGAAGAGGCAGGCATAGCTGAGGCCCATGCGGGTGCCATGGCTACTCCTTTGGTTTGGAGGAAGTGGGAGGATTGGAAAGAGAAGTTGTTCAGGGTGAGGACCAGTTCACAGTCAGTTGAAGGAGGGCGTCAGTGGAAGGGTACTGGTTGGTACGGCGGGAAAGGAAGAAGCAGAGGGCTTTGAGTCCTTCGTGATGGGGGATGGAAGTGTACAGGGACTGGATGTCCATGGTGAAGATAAGGCATTGGGGACCGGGGAAGCGAAAATCATGGAGGAGGTGGAGGGCGTGGGTGATGTCCCGAACGTAGCCAACTGCCGCCGCGACATTAACCATCTCAACCTCTCCAACCTCTCACCCTCTGAACGTGCAGTCCTCCACTCCCTCCGTACCAACCCCAACCTCACTATCAAACCGGCAGACAAGGAAGGCGCGGTAGTAGCTTGGTGCACCGACCTTTACATCGCTGAGGCTAAACGCCAGCTCGCGGACACCACCTCCGACTGCTCCCTTGACCGTGACCCCACCTCCCACCACCAAACCATCTCCCAGACCATCCATAACCTCATCACCTCAGGGGATCTCCCATCCACCGCCTACAACCTCAGTCCCACAACCCTGCACCGCCTGTTTCTACCTCCTGCCCAAAATCCACAAACCTGACTGCCCCGGCCGACCCATTGTCTCAGCCTGCTCCTGCCCCACCAAACTCATCTCTGCATACCTCGACACGGTCCTTTATTAGTCAAAGCTCAGAGTTTAAGAGCAGGGAGATGAAGCTGGAACCGTATGAAATATTCATTAGACCACAGAGTATTGTCTGTAGTTCTGGAATATACATTACAGGAGGGATGTGGCAGCACCGGAGTGGATGCAGGAGGACATTTACCAGGATATTGCCTGAGCTACACAGTTTTCGTTTTGAAGAGATTGGACAGACTGGGATTGCTTTCCTTGGAGCGGAAGAATTGACTATGGATTGAAAAGTATAAAATTATGAGGGTGATAAGATAGGGTACACAGGAAGAAAGGGGGGTTTAGATCAGAGTGGTGCTGGTAAAACACAGCAGGTCAGGCAACATCCAAGGGGCAGGAAGAATACTTTCCCCTTGTTGGCAGAATTAATGACCAGGACACAAAATTAAAGAAAGAGGCAGATAAATATGGACAACAACCAGACATGGGTTGTTGAGCAGCAAGTAATATTCACACCCACAAGTGTCCGACAGTGACACTTCCAAAAGTAGGTGGGAGGCAACAACAGTGCATACAGATATACTGACATAACTGATCAGAGTGTGGGCTATTTCCACAGTCATTCAGCTTAACTGTGATGTCATCAACACTACACAGGAAAAACTCAAAGCTCGGATGTTTGTTTAGTCAGAGAAACACAGCTGCCACTTTCTGCTGTAAGTGAAATCAATGAGGGGTCTCATTCCACTTTCCCAAGCATTTTTCCTTTATTTATTACTTACAGAACAATTGCTTCATGGATTATTAAGACTAATTGTTTTATCAACAACTGGGTGGCTCAGTAGGATTCCACCCTTGGGTGGCTGTCTGTGTAGAGTTTGCACATTCCCCCCATGTCTGCATGCCTTCCCTTCAGATGCTCCAGTTTCCTTCCACAGTCCAAAGATGTGCAGGTTAGATGGATTGACCATGCTAAATTGCCTGTAGTTTCCACCAAAAAGGTGATATCTAGGTGGATTATGGGAACTTTAGGGTTAAAGGGACAGGGTAAGAGAATGGGTCTGGGCTGGATGCTCTTCAGAGGGTTGGTGGACTCAATGGGCTGAATGGCCTGCTTTCAACTATAGGGATTCTAAGATTCTATGATAACTGGTTGTACATACAATGAATGGGCCAAATAGTTGAGTGAACTGCTGAAACCAGCTTTAATAATTTTCCTTCACTCTTGCAAACACTGATATCTGTTCACGCACTCTTTCAACACTGTTAACCTATTCACTAATTTACCAGTCAAGGAAGGCACTGGATTTCCTCTGTCTGAATCAGTTTTCATCAAACTAAGAATTTAGAAATTTGCATGGTTCAGTTCTCTTTCAACCACACCACAAATATCACAGGGGATTTCAGCTCAGTGTTGCTCTTGTCAACACTTTCATCAAGTTCCTGGAGAAATATGCCTTAATTGGAAAAACTACTTGTATATTGTTGATGTAAAGATGTATGGACCTAGAAACTGATATCACTGCGCAGATAATATTGAGCATCATTGAAGAATTGAGTATTGTGAAACCAATCAAGATTTGGGATTGGTGGTACAGAATTGTATTCTTCGGACTTCTTTCCTCCATTCATAATTGTGTATTGTTTATTTTGCTTTGTGTATGTGTGGGATTTTTGAAAAGGATAGAATTGAAGATGAATAAAAAATAATAAATCCTATTCTTTTACTATGCTTGTAACACAACTTCAACAATAGATAGTTTTTTTTTACTGTTGCTGAAAAAACCTGGCGTGGTTTGCATTTATCCAGGGTAGGAGTAATAGAGGCAAATTAGGATTCGTGATAGTTTCATTGAATTTTAACATCTGTAATGACTTTGGGAATAGGAACATTTGGATGTCAGATTTCCATCACACTGCCCAATACATTTTGACAACTGTAGCAGTCAACATAAAACTGGACTACTTTTAAAATATGTAACAGAAAATGTTTTGGAGATCCTATACTACACTAGTGATATATCATCCTGCTAAAGCAAGTTAGGAAACACAGCATAAGTGACTTAATTGGCTTAGGCGCATTAGTAGAAAGACAATCAAAGTTATTGGAGTCAGCTAAATTATAGGATGGGAATGCTCAGCTTTAATAATTCTTTCAAGGGTGACTTGAAGGTCCTAATTATGAGTTTTCACACCTGGGAGACCGCTGATGACCGTGTAAAATGGATATAGCAGTTTGCAACTGGTGTTATCACTGAAAGCAGCAACTCAAAATGACCCTTGATAACCACATCATATAAAGGCATTTGTGGCTGAACCTGCCTCTGCATATTGGTTTCTCCAGCCATCAGCAAAAGTATACCATGTGAAACTACCACAGGATTTAATTTGCTGCAAGTCTATCATCTTCTGTGGATGGAAGAGTGCTGATGCTTAGCAATTTAAAATGATAGAATGTAAAATTGGTTGAGCTGATCGAGTTTTTGAAGATGTGACAAAGTAGATTGATGAAAGCAGAGTGGTAGATGCTGTCTGTGTAAAGGTACTTGACAAGGTTCCGCATTGTAGACTGGTTAGCAAATTAGATCCGGGGGGGTCTAACATGGAATCCTGGGGCAGAGTGGAGCGAGCCAACTGGATACAAATTTGGCTTGAAGGTACGAGATGCAGGGTTCTTTTTCAGACTGGATGGCTGTGACAAGAGTTGTGCTGCAAGGAATAGTGCTGTGTTCGCTGTTTTTCTGTCAATTATGCAAATGATTTGAATGTGAATATACAAGGCATGATTAGCAAGTTTGCAGATGACACCTCACTTTATAATGGGACCTTGATCACATGGGCAGTGGAATGGCATTTGGAGTTTAATTTAGATAAATGTGAAGTGCTGCATTTTAATAAGGCAAATCAGGACAAGACTTGCATATGAATGGTAGGGTCCTGGGGAGGTTGCCGAACAAAGAGACTTAGGGCTGCAAGTGCATAATTTCTTGAAAGTAGAGTCGTAGGTAGACAGGGTGGTGACGACAGCGTTGAGTACACACCTTCAACGATCGGTGCATTGTGGAGGACATGCCACGACCTCACTCACTAGCCACGCTATCTTCCATACTGACAGACTTATCCAACCACTGGGATTCATAACAGCCCATAAACTGACAGCCACGCTCAGACAACAACTCACCAGCACAAAAAGACCCTATACTCATCATGTGCAAGACTAAAATTATTTACAGGATTCCATGCAAAGACTGCACAAAACACTATATAGGGCAAACAGGCAGACAACTAGCAATCCGCATCCACAAACACCAACTAGCCATAAAACACCACGGCTAGCTGTCCCTAATATCCATACACAAAGACAACAAGAACCACAAATTCGACTGGGACAATACAACAATCATAGGACATGCTAAAACATCACTTGTTTTACCAAAGCTGCAAATTTAAAATGGAGAGAACACAAGGAGTCTCCAGTTTTCTAATTTTCAGTCTGTAGACCAAAATAAAAAGGATGTGGTCTCTCATATCATCATTGTTCAATACATTTACCTGGCATACAATCTTTAATAAACTTTACAAAGTCTAGAGGGATAATATAAAGACATAGGACAGCATGACTGACTAAAATAATTGAAGGTTCTTTATTCGATTAATTGGAATTTCTACAAGCTTTATCTATGTAGAAGAATGATTGAAAAACCTTTAGGACATCCTAAACCCCCACAGATCCTGGAACATGGAAGCCAAAAATATTTAGAATAGAACCAAAGATGAAGGAAAAACCAAAAGCATAACATCTCTTGGGTCATGAAATCAGGTGACAAACCCTCAGAATGACTTTTCACCTGCAGTTACAAATAGTATCTTTTTGAGTTAAATGAGAGTATTTGTCTGGCTTATCTCAATGAGAGATCAATAACAAATTAATTTAATTGTTCAAGGTTATAAATCTCAATGTAAATTCCCCAGACTTTAACTGCTAAGGCAATCTCTGTACTAGAGTTAAATCAAACAGCAAGATTCATAATATCCTTGCGTTATTTACCTGAGATGACATCTGTGGGGTGGACATAAACAAAGCTCTTTAGCATGGTACAGACAAACCAGTTGGTTGGATTTACAAATGCACGAGATTGCAGACAAGAAACAAGTAGTCTTGCATTTTGCACACTGTCGCTCATCATCAGGTAATAATTCGAAGTTCTCTCGCACCGATTCAATTACTCCCTAGAATGAGGAAATTAGATGAATTTATTTTCAATTAAAACTTATATTCATTTGTAATATGGTCTTCAGATATTTCTGAAAGAAAATAGAAAAATGGTCCGTATCAACAGTTCAGATTTTACCAAAATACCAGAATAAATCTATCCTGAAATATAAGAATTTTATGAAGATTTATATGATTTATATGGAAACAGTGAAACAGGTCATCACAATGTCCCAATCAGTTCTAACTATATACTAATTCATTACATCCTGGCTTCCTACCAAGGACAGCACATCAGAAATGGTGTTTGCAGAAATGTAATTACCAGTCAATTTGTCACAAAAAGGTTCTAAGCATATTAAAAGCATATCTGTAAAGTACATCCACCAACTCACCCCCAATCCTGACAAATGCTCGAGATTAAAGCTAACTATTGTCAAACTCAAGTGTTACCCATGACCATGCATTTACACAATCACTAGTCTCACATATTTGCACCTCTAACATCAGGATCTGCCATTCAGCTGCTGAAATGCACATTTGTGCCTTTGATTCCCCAAAATGACAATCCCAATACACTCAATTACTAAACTTATGTAAACATTAAGTGTGAAAAGTAGAAAGTAGGTCCGATTTGACGAGTGCAAAGCAAACAAGATGTGGCTACAGGAAGATGGAGTGTTGCAAGAAAAATAGAGTACAGAGGTTATAACCTAAGTTATGGAACTCAATATTGAGTTCTAGAGGCCATAAAGTGCCTAAACAGAGAAAGAGGTATTGTTCCTTCAGTTGAGTTGAGCTTCATTGAAAAATTGAAGGAGGTTTATTGAAATAGTAAGCAGCTGGAATGTTGGGGTCATTTCTATGTTCCAGAAAGCAAATAGTCTGCATTTGGTCTCACCGATATAAAAGGAGACTGCATCGACAGCAGCAAATACAGTGGACTACATTGAAAGCAGTACAACTGAAATGCTGCTTAATCTGAAGAATGCGTTTGGGACCATGAACAGGGAGGAAGGTGAAGGTACACCTCTTGCATCTGAATGGGAAGGTGCCACAAAGGAGTGAGGAAATGTAAGGAGTGATCGAGAATGAACCAAGACTTCAAGGAGGGAACGTTCCCTGGGGAACACTGCCAATGAATTGGAGAGGAAGATGTGTGTTGGGTGGTGGCATCCTGCTGGAGGTGGCAAAAGATGATTGTTTGAATGCAGAGACTTCTTTCAATTTAGTCTACTGGACTTAATGCTCACAATGCAGTCTCTTTTACATTAGCAAGATAAAAAACAGACTGAATGATTGCAAAACCTCATTTCCTGAATAGACACTTTACAGCCTGTAGGTCTCAATATTGAGTTCCAAAGTTCCTTTTTCTGTACGATCCCCTATCCCCCAAACTCCTTTGGTTTGTACCTTGGTTTTGCTGTCAGCAGGGGGGACCCATTTTCTTACTTTCACACGTCCCTTAATACCTCTTTTACTTAGTTATTTCTCCTTTACCAATATATCATTGGGCTCTTGGCGCCCCTAGCTTTGAGCCTGCAAGCCTGGGTTTAAGTCCTACCTGCACCAGACACTTGTCATAATACTTACAGACAGTGATAGGGTCCCTGTCTGTGGCCAGAATTGAGATTCAAGTCTCACGTGCCCTGCAGGCACATCAAAGTCCAAACAGGTTGATTCAAAATACTTAAATCAAACATATGTATCAGCTGAATAACCCATACCATCAAAACCATTCTCTGTCTTTACATTAGAAATCACAGAAAGGAAGCTGTCATACAGAGTGACATCTGATTTTAAAATGCCCTAATGGATGTTTTAGCTTTTGCTGAAAGAGTATTCAAATGTCTACGGCCTCAATTCCTTTGCTGAATTTTGTTTGGTTGATTAAATGTACGAGAAATCTTGTGGAACAGAGGCAATGTGCCTATCTCTGGGCAAGAAGGTCCATGCTCAAGTTCTACCTGCCCCAAACATTATATGAGGGAAGGCAGTGGTGTAGTAGTTATGTCATTGGGCAGTAATCCGAAGCACCAGGCTAAAGTTCTGGGGCCAGGAGTTCAAATCCAAATATTGTACATGGTGAAATTTGAATTCAGTATAAATCTGGAACAAAAACAGTAGCCAAATGGTGACCATGTAACTGGTGTTAAGTGTCATCACGATTCACTGGGATTGAGCACTGGAAATCAGGTGACAACTCCTGACTTGTCACAAAAGTTAAAAATGTTTCACACAATAAACAAAGATTTTCCAATTAACTCAACATCTAGACCTAAGCACATAACCTAATTTCTGTACTTAACACCAACTATTTATTAAGTTTACAGACTCTAGTTACAGGTGAACAGTCATAAATCATTAGCATATAATTCTACTAATTAAAAATAATTTCCTTATAAACTCCCCTTTAATAACAGATGGGGAGGGGGAAAAAAAAAATCACATTACGACAAGGGATTATAAGCAAAGCAATTCAGTGGTTTTCATTCACAGTAGCTGTTAAAACAATTCTTGCACTGGTCAGAACACTGCTGCTCAGTCTTTTCTTTGGACTGGCTTTCAAGCAGCACAGGCTGGCTGGTTCATTTATAAATGGTCTTTGATTTAGGAATTAAAAGTCACAGCTTACAGCAACTGAAGAAGAAATGGACTACTTTGCTTCAGGCTCAAAACAGATGACTGCCACGAACAGAGTGAATGTGCTTGAGTTGCTGGTGGGCTGAACAGTTTCTCTCCACTTTGGTCACAACTACAAGCTGCTCAGTTACCCATGAGCCAATCAATCACATTGTTGTGGCAGGCAGAAGGCCTTTGTCATAAATAACTGATCACTAGTCAGCGTCTTTATGCCAACCAAAGCTTCGCTTGTACACAATCCCTCTGATCCAGCTCAGTCTGCAAACACAACTTCAGTATCTGTTTGAACTCTCAGTTGTGTAAATGATGCTCAATATGAATATCAAGGTACTCAATTTCAAAACATCTTGCAGCCATCCTTTGCTGTTCAAAACAAAAAAAACCTTATTTTTCATTTCAGTTCACAATTAAAAACACAAAAATAAAGAACACTCTTTCCACAACTTGGCCCTCAAAGAAAATGAAATGCCATTACAAAATTATGATAATTAAGACGACTTGCATCGATTTACCCATTCTTCTCCCAGTCGGAGCATTTCTCAAAATTATCTTAGTCACACAGCAAGGAAACGGGCCTTTTGGCCGAACTCATCCATGCTGACCAGGTTTCCTAAACTGAACCATTCCTATTTCTCTGCATTTGACTCATCTCTCTCTAAACCTTCCTGTGTACTCATCCAAATGCCTTTTAAATGTTTAATTGTACCTGCCTCGACCACTTCCTCTGGTAGCTTCTTCCATATCCACACCACCGTCGCCTTTAATCTATGCCCTCTAGTTTTGTAATCCCCTACCCTGGGGAAAAGGCCTTGTCAATTCGCCTTATCTATGCCCATAATGATTTTATAAAGCTATATAAGGTCACCCTTCAGTCTCCTATGCTCCAAGGGAAAGAAATCCCAGCCTATTCAGCCTCTCCTTTTAACTCCAACCGTCCAGTCCTGTTAACATCCTTGTAAATCTCTTCTCATACCCTTTCAAGTCTTTTCCATAGCCATGAGAATCTCCATTAGCAACTTACCCACCACTGACACTAGGTTCACCGGTTTGCGGTTCTATTCCTTGCAGCCTGTCATAAATAATGGCACACATTTAGCCACTTTCCAGTCTTCTAGCACCTTATTCATGGTTGTCGATAACATACACATCTCTGCTATGACCCCCACAATTTCTTCCCTAGATTCCCAAACTGTCCTGGGATACAACTGATCAGGTCCTGCAGATTTATCTGCTGTTATGCATTTTAAGACCTTGTGGACTCTTTTCAAGACATCACTATTTATTTTCTCCAAGTTTCCTAGCTTCCATGTCTTTCTTAAAATGGTAAAAACTGAAAAGATATATTTGTTTGGGATCTCACCCATTTCCTGTGGTTCAACACAGACAACCTCAATGATCTTTAAGGGGCTTTCTATTAAAGGAGCCTTAAAAGGTTCTCTCTTTCCTCCCTCGTTACTCTTTTGTCTTTAATATGCTTGTAGAACATCTTTGGATTCTCCTTTGCCCTATCTGCTAAAGTTCTCATGTCTCCCTTTTACCCTGATTTTTTTCCTCTTAACTGTACTCCTTCACCTCCTGTACTCCTCATAGGATTCACTTGATCCCAGCTATCTCGACCTTATAAATGCCTCTTTTGTTGTCCGGACCAGTCTCAATAGGTCTAGTCAGCCAATGTTCTGTACTCCTGCCAGCCTTACCCTTCACACTACCAGAAACATGCTGGTCCTGAACCCTCATTAACTCAATTTTGAAAGCCTCTCACTTGCCAGACACCTGTTTACCTGGGAACAGCCTCCCCCCGTCAACTTTTGGAAGTTCTTGTCTATACCACCAAAACTGACCTTGCCCCAATTTAAAACTTTGACTTGTGGCCTATCCTTTTCCATAACGACTTTAAAACTAATAGAATTATGATCAGTGGTCCCAAAGAGCTCCTCATTTATATCTCAGTCATTTAGCCTGCCTTATCAAGAGGACAGAGTCAGAAGTCACAACATCTGGTTATTTGAAATCCACAAGGATCTGACAAAGGGGCAGAACTCTGAAAACTTGTGATTTCAAATAAACCAGTTGGACTATAACCTGGTGTTGTGCGAACTCTGACTTTGTCCTCTCCAGTCCAACACCGGTCCCTGCACAACGTGGATATTATCAAGAGTTTTGCCCTTTCTCTATTAGGGCCGTCTATATGTTGATTGAGAATATTTAACAAATTCCTCCCCATCCAAGCTCTTAACACTGTGGCAACCCAGTCTATGTTTGGGATTGTAAAATCCCTTCCTATTTCAACCCTATTATTCTTACAGCTATCTGCAAACTCCCTAAACATTTGCTCAATTTCCCACTGACTACTGAGAGGGCCCTATGTTACAAAGTGATCACCCTCTTATTATTTCTTAGTTCCACCATATAGTTTCAGTGGACAATCCCTCAGGGGTACACTTTCTAAGCACTACCATGATTTCCCTAATTCTCCTCCTCTCCTGCCTCCCCTTCTCTTCTTCCTATAGCATCTGTACCTCACAACACTGAACTGCCAATCCTGTCCTTTCCTCAGCCATGCTTCTGTAATTGCTATGATATCCCAGTTCCATGTTCCCATCGATACCCTGAGTTCATCTGCATTACCAGTCAGGCCTCTTGCATTAAAATAGATGCAGCTTCCCTCATTCCCTGCCTTGTATATTTAACTTACCCTTTAACTTCTGTACCAGCCTCAACGTTTGCTTATCTCGTTACTGCTTAGAGTCCCATCCCCTTGCTAGACTTGTTTAAACCCTCTTGAGTAGCTCGAACAAATTTCTCCACCAGGATATTGGTTCCCCCTCCAGTTCAGGTGCAACTTACCCTCTCCTACAAGCCACTTCTGCCCCAGAAGAGATCCCAATGATCCAAAAATCTGAATCCCTCACTCCTGCAAGAGTTTCTCAGCCATGCACTCCTCTGTCCTATCCTTATACACAGTAATCTCTCAAAAATTCAAGAGTGCGAGGAAGCAGAATTGAGTATGGCAGCCATCACCAAGGAGAAGGTGCTAGAAAAATTGAATGGCCTGAAGGTGGCAGGTAACGACTAGAGAGTGGCACTGGAAAAGCACAGCAGGTCAGGCAGCATCCGAGGAACAGGAAAATTGACATTTCGGGCAAAAGCCCTTCATCAGGAATCAAGGGCTTTTGCCAGAAACGTCGATTTTGCAGCTCCTTGGATGCTGCCTGACCTGCTGTGCTTTTCCAGTGCCACTCTAATCTCCAGCATTTGCAGTACCCACTTCTGCAGAGGTGGGAGGTAATGCCTGGACCAGATGAACTACACCCCAGAGTTGTAAGGGAGATAGCTGAAGAGCTAGTGACAGGTGATCTTTCAGCAATCCCTAGAGTCGGGTTCCAGAGCACTGGAAAAATCGCTAATGTTACACTCTTGTTTAAAAAGGGAATAAGGCAAAAGATGGAACATTACGGACCAGTTAGCCTAACCTTGGTCTTGGGTAAGATCCTGGAATCCAATGTGAAGGATGAGATTTCTGAATACTTGGAAGTGTATGGTAAAATAGAGCAAAGTCAGCACGGTTTCATCAACGGGAGGCGATGCCTGACAAATCTTCTAGATTACTTTGAGGAAATGACAAGTAGGTTAGACCAAGGACAGCCAATAGATATTATCTACCTGGACTTCAAGGCGGCCTTTGACAAGGTGCAGCACAGAAGATTACCAAGAAAGATAAGGACCCATGGTGTCAGAGGCAAGGTGCTAGCATGGACAGAAGCTTGACCATCTGGCAGAAAGCAGAGACTGAGGATGAAACAGTCCTTCTCAGGATGGCAGTTGATGACGTGTGGTGATCTGCAAGGCTAAGTATTAGGACCACTTAATCATCTGCATGAAGGAACGGAGGGCATTCTGGCTAAATTTGCAGACGATACAAAAGATAGTTGGAGGGACAGGTAGCATTCAGGAGGCAAGAAAGGCTGCAGAAGGATTTGAGCAGGTTAGGAGAGTGGACAAGGAGGTGGCAGATGGAGTACAACATGAGAAAGTGAGAGATCATGCACTTTGGTAGGAAGAATACAGACATAAGACTATTTTCATAGCATCATAGAACCCTACAGTGTGGAAACAGACCAGTCGGCCTAACAAGACCACACCGACCCTCCAAAAAGTAACCCATCCAGATGCATTCCCCTACCTTATTACTTTACATTTACCCTTGACTAATGCACCTAACCTACACATCCCTGAACACTATGGACAAGTTTAGCATGGACAATTCACCTAACCTGCACATCTTTGGACTGAGAGGGGAAACTGGAGCACCCAAAGGAAACCCATGGAGCCACGGGGAAAATGTGCAACCACTACACAGACAGTACCCAAAGCTGGAAGTGAACTTGTGTCCCTGGCATGGTGAGGCAACAGTGCTAACCACAGAGTCACCATGCCGTCTAGTGGGGAGAAAGTTCAGAGGTCTGAAGTGCAGAGAGTCTTGGGAGTTCTAATCCAGGATTCTCTCAAGGTAAACCTTCAGGCGGAGTCAGTAGTTAGGAAGGTAAATACGATGATGGCATTTAATTTTGAGGACTAGAATATAAAAGCAGGAATGTACCTCTGAGGCTCTATAAGGCTCTGGTGAGACCGCATTGCGAGTACTGTGCGCAGTTCTGGGCACATATCTCAGGAAGGATGTACTGGCCTTGGAGCGGGAATAGAAAAAAAGACTTTAACATGAGGACTCTGGGTCTATACTCGATGGAATTTAGAAGGATGGGGGTGGGGGGGAAAATCGAATTGGAACATGCAGAATACTGAATGCCTGGACAGAGTGGATGTTGGGATGATGTTCCCATTTGCAGGCAAGACCAGGACCCAAGAACACAGCCTTAGAATGAAGGGTACCTTTTAGAACAGAGAGAAGGAGATACTTCTTCAGCCAGAGAGTGGTGAATCTAGGGAATTCAATGCCACTGAAGGCTATGGAGGCCAGGTCTTTGTGTATATTTAAGACTACGATAGATAAGTTCTTGAGTATCAAGGGGATCAAGGGTTACAGAGAGAAAGCAGAGGAGAACGGGGTTGAGAAACTTATCAGCCATGACTGAATGGCAGAGCAGACTCTATGGACTGAATGGCCTAATTTCTGCTCCTATGTCTTATGTTCTTATATTTGGAAGAAAGAGAGAGCTGTGAACATGGAGAATTCTCTCCCACAGGAAGACCAGTTCATTAGATATATTCAAGAGGGAGCTGGACATGGCCCTTGGGACTAAAGGGATGAAGGGGTATGGAGAGAAAGCAGGAATGGGATACTGAGATTACATGATCTGCTATGATCGTACTTAGTAGTGGCGCAGGTTCAAAGAAATGGCCTACCCCGCACCTATTTTCTATGTTTCTATTCCTGCTCTCACCAGCTCATGACACTAGAGATAAAGCAGAGATTACTACTCTTTAGGTCCTGCTTTTTTAACCTTCAGCCTAACTCCCTATATTTAATCTGCAGGACCATATTCTTTTTGCTACATATCATTGGTACCAATGTGTACAATGACATCTGGCTGCTCATGATCCCTTTGAAAATTTGCTTGTTTCAATATTGTACACTTGGGACAATTAAATTATCTTTGCTAGTAATGTGAATAATCTTTATGTTGACTAGTTACAATAAAAGCCTCCATCTAAAATGCTTTGCATTTTGAATTTTAAACCTTCAATGGAGGCTAGCAGACTGACTGTGTCATCACAGGAAATGACATCACCACGGGAGAGGACATCACCAACCCAAAGAAACCCAAACATATAAACAGAAAGCAGGAGTTAATCTACAGTGCTTCGCCCAGAGGCCCACTGAAGGGGTTATCCAGTAGGGCGACAAAATGTCTGAAAAATAACCTTCCAGCTCAAAAAGCAAACCTACATCCATTTTGAAAAGTCTGAAAAATTCAGGGTAGCCAAACTGGTTAATTTGAGATGGCCTTAAGCTGCTCAAAAGGCCTTTTTGCATTCTGCTGATCATAATATTTGTTAAAGAAACAAGCAAACGTGTTAAGATTACAACTATGGTATGGAAATTACACACAAACATCCAAAAAGGTTCAACAAAAAAAACTACTAATTTCACATTTAGTTTTTACATTTACAGCCTTCAATTTCACTCTCCTTGTCCAACAATATATCCTAGGAAGTTATTTTTGTTTTCTCAAGTTCACCTTTAGCTAAAAATCATTACTAAGCCAGCAAACTGCAACTGCTTAAAACAGGTCTCATATGCTGTTCCCACCTGCGACTATATTACAACATCTAAATAAACAACAGTTATAAACTCTAACTACGACTTGATTCATAACTCTCAAGAATGCAGCTGGATCATTTAACACCCAAATGGCATCACTTGACATTAGTATAACCCATTTGATCCACTAAAAGCAGCTATTTCTTCTGCCCTTGATGCGAAAGACAGTTGCCAATACTCCTTCAATACATCAAATCAACCCTGCTAATGCAAATTCCAAACTGATTTCAGAACAAGCAGTACTGGTGAACTTCAGTCCTCTTGACTAGATTTAATCAAGTGGTTTTCCAATACGTACTGAATTGCCATTTCTACGAGCTTGATTTTTTGGGCTCAACCAACAAAGCTGTTGCTTGATCAGTACTGTATGTCACATCATATTTAGCAAATATAATACAACCAAATATCTATTCAGATTACCTTATACTTGGTGTTCTGACAAGATCCTCCCCACTGCACTTCCTCGAAATGAGAATAGCATCTAATAATCCCAACATTTCTATAATTAGCTGTAATTGTGACATAACTGATCCTTCTTCCTTTGATTAGGAATATGCATCAGCCAAGTCACTCCACTAACCCTCCTAACTACTTTATACGAATCACAATTTCACTTTCAGAAGTTCACCTCGCAAAGGCAACAGTAACAATAACTCACCTCCAGCTTGAAATGTTCTAATTGCATAACGGTGGATAAATCCCCAGGACCTGATCAGGTGTATCCCAGCACTCTTTGTGAAGCTAGGAAAGTAATTGCTGGGTCCCTTGCTGAGACATTTGTATCATCAATACCCACAGGTGAGATGCTAGAAGACTTGAGATTGGCTAATATGGTGCCACTATTTAAGTAAGGTGGTAAGGAAAAGCTAAGGAACTACGGACTGGTGAGCCTGACATTGGTGGTGTGCAAATTGTTGGATAGGAATCCTGAGGGAAAGGAATGCCGGAGGAAAAAAATCACAGAAGCGCTTCACAGGAGGCTCCCAAGCACTGAGGATGTCACCTAGACAGGGGACGAAACGTCTGCAACACAAATTCCCAGCTCGGCGAACAGAATCGCAACAACGAGCTACAAATCTTCTCACAAACTTTGGAATGGATTTACATGCATTTGGAAAAGCAAGGGCCGATTAGGGACAGGAGAAAGTGAGGTCTGCAGATGCTGGAGATCAAAGTTGAAACTTTATTGCTGGAACAGCACAGCAGGTCAGGCAGCATCCAGGGAACAGGAGATTCGACGTTTCGGGCACAGGCCCTTCTTCAGGCCCTGAAGAAGGACCTGTGCCCGAAACGTCGAATCTCCTGTTCCCTGGATGCTGCCTGACCTGGTGTGCTGTTCCAGCAATAAAGTTTCAACTTTGATCTCCAGCATCTGCAGACCTCACTTTCTCCTCAATCACATGGAATACAGGGAGAACTAGCCATTTGGATACAGAACTGGCTCAAAAGGTAGAAACAGAGGGTGGTGGTGGAAGGCCGCTTTTCAGACTGGAGGCCTGTGACCAGCGGTGTGCTACAAGGTACTGGGCCCACTACTTTTCATTGATGAACATAGAAGGAATAGTTAGTAAGTTTGCAGATGACACCAAAACTGGAGGTGTAGTGGACAGCGAAGGAGGTTACCTCAGAGTACAAAAGGATCTTGAGCAGATGAACCAATGGGCCAAGGAGTGGCAAATATTTAGATAAGCATGAGGTGCTGCATTTTCAAAAGGCAAATGAGGGCAGGACTTATCCATGTAATAAGGTCCTGGGGAATGGTGCTAAACAAAGAGACCTTGGAGTGCAGGCTCATAGCTCCTTGAAAGTACAGTAGCAGGTAGACAGGATAATGAAGACAGTATTTGGTATGCTTGCTTTTATTTGTCAGTGCATTGAGTACAGGAGTTGGGAAGTCTTGTTGCAACTGTTGGGCCAATACTGGAATACTGCGGTCTCCCTGCTTTAGGAAGGATATTGTGAAACTTGCAAGGGTTTAGAAAAGATTTACAAGGATGTTGCCAGGGTTGGAGGGTTTGAGCTATAGAAAGAGGTTGAATAGGCTGGGCAGTTTTCCCTGGAGTATCAGAGGCTGAGGAGGCACTTTATCGAGGCTTAGAAAATCATGAGGGGCATGGAAAGGGTAAATAGACAAGGTATTTTCCCTGGGGCAGGACAGTCAAAACTAGAAGGCACAGGTTGAGGCAAGAGGGGAAAGATTTAAAGAGAGACCTAAAGGGCAACTTTTTCACGCAGAGGGTGATGCATGCATGGAATTAGCTGCCAGTGGAAGTGGTGGAGGCTGGTAAAATTACAACATTTAAAAAGATGGTATATGAATAGGAAGGGTTTGGAGGGATATGGGCCAAATGCTGGCAAATGAGACTAAGTATAGGATATCTGGTTGGCATAGATGAGTTGGATCAACAGGTCTGTTTCCAGTTTGTACAGCTCTATAATTCTACATAGAATGTTTATCTGCCCATTCATTCATTTTCATCTGTGAAACTTTCACATGTTCATCTGCAACTCTACATGCACCAGAAAATCTTTCTAGAAAGATAGAAGTGTAATTCAGGATTCATTTTTTTCTGGTTCAAGAACTCCCCGAATAAATTTTAATGGACCTCTTCTAAAGCAAGACAAATGGGCTAAAACCCAGTAGATTAATTTGGAGAATCTCTGGTAACAAATAATAAAAGAAATCGAATCTTTGTCCCAATCCTGTTGGTATTCGTGTCAGTATGTTTTAATCATGGTTTTGAGAGTGCAATGGTATCAGTGATTTTGCATGATACATAGTTGACTTCAATATCTAAACTGCGAATGATTTAACGAAAAATGTTAGACTAAGTTAGAACGCTGATTAGATTTCTTTTAATCTGTAGCCCAAAACAATTTTTTTTAAAAACTTCCAAAATATCCATCACCACTAATTATAGCTGTCCTTAAAAGGAATAGCTTCTGGCAATTGGGTTGGCACGTACATAATTGTAAGCATATAATGGTATTCTTCTTCTCTTTGGACACAATCTAGTAATTCCGGATTGAATGATTCTGCAAAATTAAATGTGGGTATCAAAGGTGCTGATTTGATTGAGGTGTTCCTATCATCTGACAGTTTCGCTGTTACGTTTATGAAGTCTTGACCATGCAAAATGCCACATTTTCCATATTTCTTTATAGTCTGCCATCGGAAGTTCATGCGCTGTTCTCAATATTTCCTGACAATATCTAAGGATGTATGCAGGTGTTCATCTGAATTCAATTTTCAATATATTAACACTAACTCCTTCTGCGTTAGCTTCAATGAGATCTGTCTGTACTTAATTAACACTAGATCTGCTTCCTGAGACCCCATTCACAAGGACATACCAAACACTTCTTTTGAACTATTCTCATTCTTTAGTAGTGTTTTAGCTACCCTAACATCTGCTTGTGGCATTACTGCGACTTTTTGTGATTGAATTATGGTTAATGCTCTGGTCCCAGAACCTATTCCAGGTGCGGCGGTGGCAGAGAAATTGAGAATAAGGGATAGCATTTTCACAGGAGGCAAGGTGGGAGAAGGTGTAATCCAGGTAGCTATGAGAGTCTGTAGGTTTGTAGAAAACGTCAGTGTTGAGTCAGTCACAGTTTTTGGAGATGGAGGGGTCCGGGAAGGGGAGGGAGGTGTCGGAGATGGTCCAGGTTAATTTAAGGTCGTGTTTGTAAAGTTGATGACAGACTCAACATTGACATCTTCTACAAACCCACTCTCACAGTCGCCTGGATTACACCTCCACCCACCCTGCCTCCTGCAAAAATGCTATCCCCTTATTCCCAATTTCACTGCATCTGCTCCCAGGAGGACCAGTTCCACCACAGAACACACCAGATGGCCTCCTTTATAAAGGCCGAAATTTCCCCTTCCACGTGGTTGATGATGCCCTCCAGCACATCTCTCATCTACTTCCTGCACCTCCGCCCTCGAACCCCACTCCTCCAATCACAAGGACAGAACTCCCTGATCCTCACCTTCCACCCCACCAACCACCATGCATCATCCTCCACCATTACTGCCACCTACAAACGGACCCCACCAGTGATATACTTCTCTCCCCACCCCTATCTGCTTTCCGTAAAGATCATTCCGTCCATGACTACCTAGTCAGGTCCACACCCCCCAACAACCCACCCTCCCCTCCTGACACCTTCCCTTGCCACCGCAGAAATTACAAAACCTGTGCCCACACCTCCAACACCTCCCCTCACCTTAAAGCCCCAAAGGAGCCTTCCCTATCCAAGGTTTCACCTGCACTTCCACACACGTCATTTACTGTATCCATTGCTACTGATGCAGGCTCCTCTATATTGGGGAGACATGACGCCTACTCACAGAGCGCATCAAAGAACATCTCTGGCACATGCGCACCAACCAACCGCACAGCCCTGTCACTCCACCAAGGACATGCAGATCCGGGGCCCGCCATCCCCAATCCCTTATGACCTGCGCCTGGAGGAAGAACGTCTCATCTTCCGCCAACCCCGTGGAGTCAATGTGGATTTCACCAGTTTCCTCATTCGCTTTCCCTCCCCCCACCTTATCCCAGTTCCAACCTTCCAGCTCAGCACCATCCTCAGGACCTGTCCATCTTCCTTCCCACCTATCCACTCTACCCTCCCCTCTGACCTATCACCATTACCCCAACCTCCATCCACCTACTGCACTCTCCCTTCCCCCTCCAATTTATCTCTCCACCTCCGAAGCTCCTAGCCTCATTCCTGATGAAGGGCTTTTGCCCAAAACATCAATTTTCCTGCTCCTCAGACGCTGGCTGAACTGCTGTGCTTTTCCAGCACCACACTCTCAACTCTAAAGTCACAAGTAACAAGAACTGAAGGGAAAACAAACAGTTTCTTTGGGCTTAAGATGATTTACTGCAGTGAATAGACAGAGCAGGTTTACAGTATCTAAATAGCTTCCCTGTATCATGTTCACAGGCCAAGTTGTTCCTTTCTCAAGAACTAATCACATAGTAGTTGACAGGCAGTAAACTGCTGTCTTTAATGCCCCAGGACATCAATGTGGACTTCACTAGTTTCCTCATTCCCTCCCCACCACCCCCTCACCCTATCCCAGTTCCAACCTACCAGCTCAGCGCCGTGCTCATGACCTGTCCCAACTGTCAATCTTCCTTCCCACCTATCCGCTCCACCCTCCTCCCTGACCTATCACCTTTAACCCCACCGCCATTCACCTAGTGCACTCTTAGCAACCTTCTCCCCAGCCCCACCCCCTCCCATTTATCTCTCCACCAGAGGCTCCCAGCCTCATTCCTCATGAAGGGCTCCTGCCCGAAACATCAATTCTCCTGCTCCTCGGATGCTGCATGGCCTGCTGCGCTTTTCCAGCAACACGCTCTCTACTCTGATCGCCAGCATCTGCAGACCTCACTTTCTCCCTGCTGTCTTTGATAACCTGTCGTTAAACAACAGGCCAATCAACTTCCTGTTGCGAACCAAAATTCCATCCATATGTAATCCTTCAATCAATTACTGCTTGAATGAGCAGCTGCAATGATGATTACAACCAGTATCAGCTTGTCTTAAAAAACTTACGGCATCCATCTTTGAGTTTTTTTTAAAAAGACTTCATTCATTTTAGCCCAGAATTAAACACACAGAAAATTAAAAATGGGTCTTTAAATCGTAAAATTCTATTCAGTTCACTCAGCCCAAATCCCAACAATCTTCACCTGCTTCATCAATGATTTCTTCTGAATCAAGTAAATACTGTAATTTCTCAGCCCTAATCAATTCCATTAAAAAAGTCACAAGATTCAAAACTAACTTGGTTTCAGTCTCCAGATACTGCCAGACCTGCTCAGTTTCTCCAGCACTTTCTGTTTTTACCCAAAGTATCAAAACCCATTTCTCCACACCAGCTTTTGGATCAAGCAATCACTTTTCTAATTGTATTTACTTACGCCACTTTGTAGATGGAACAAGTAATAGTCCAGAGATTAATAATATTTTTGAGGTTCTGCTTTTAAAATTTAGCTTCCAGCAGCTCATATGTTCAAAACAGATAGTCCTATCTATGCCTTCGGCATTTCAATGGAAAATGAAAACTGGTTAATCCAGACCTGCATAAATGCCCAGAACTCTATCATTTGACTTTAACAGATTGGGGTCAAGTCCTAAAAAGTAAATTGCAATGGCTTTGTATTTAATGTACCTGGGCAAGTAGTGAACCATGTTAAGTTAGTGAGAGCGCAACTGTAATTGACTGGTATTTGAGTAGAGATAGAAGTTTTGCACAAGATGGACTTAAAGGGTGCTCTGCCATGTAGTACAGGTACCATATGGCAGAGCACCAATGAGCATTTGAGCTTGCAGGTGACAAACCATACAGGGACTCAGCCTGGAGACTAATATAACAACAGGAGTAAACAATGTTGACATAAAGGTGAACAGTACTTCTGACAGAAAATATAATGAGTGGAGATTTTGTTACACAAATATTTAATTTCTGCAGTACTCACCATTTTACGAACAGCTTCCCGCAATTTCTTCTCTTCCTCTATCATAATGACCATATCCTTATAGACAGCAGATGCTAAAACAACATCCAAATCCTTAGACTTGGATGCCATCTTACAAATCATTTCATCATGAGAGAAAACACAGTAACGATTCAGGAGACGATAATGTTCCACACACTGTCGACCCATTGGTAGCTGCAAGATGAAGACACTTAGCAAGCAGGACATTTTTTAAAAAGCAATTTGAGAACACATTTTTAAAGTTCCGTTGGCAAGTGTAGAAAGGAGGACAACGTTTTGGGCCACACATTGATGTTCACTATAAATGCTAACATGTGCAAACTCCAAAAGCATTTCTGCTCATTTTATAAATTAACCTCTTGCTGATATGGTAACAAATATATTCAATTTAGTTATGGATCTAGTCTTTAAACTTGAAATTACCTTTCGCTCCATATGAAGACTCAGAGACGCTTGCATTTCATAAGATTTCATAAAATCCCTCATGTGGAAGCAGGTCATTCCACACCGATCCTCCAAAAGAGCACTGCACCCAGACCCACCCTCCTATCCTATCCCTGTAACCCTGCATGTCCCATGGCTAACCCGTATAACCTGCACATCCCTCGACACTATGGGCAATTTAGTCAATCCACCTTACCTACGGGAACAAACCCCTGCAGAAACAGGGAGAACGTGCAAACTCCACACAGACTGTCACTCGAGGCTAGAATTGAACCCAGGCTCCTCTTGCTGAGAGACAGCAGTGCTAACCACTGAGCTGCAATGCTGCCCCAAATATTCGTCCATAAGTGCAAAGTTTGCACTTACCCAGTCCATTGTGCAGAAATTCACAGCTTCGGCAAAGTTGAAGCCCTGGTTAAAACCACTGTGATAGGCTCTGGGGAATGTGATGACAAACTCCCCTGCACACTGATTAGTTCTATAAACCTACAGTGAGAAAAAAATTAATCAATTTCAACAGACAACAATCAACTCTGAAGGACACTGCCAACCAGATTCATGCTTATAATGTTTTCAGGGTTAATGCTCTTTACAGAAGTAATTTCCAAAACAAACATTGTATAAGTTAAAGCCCAATATGTAGGAAAAAGTTAAAGGAACAATGTTTTCCACTAAATCCTGCATGACTGAAAATATTTCTACTGTAATATCAATTCAGCTTCATATATTCAGTTTGTACAAAATTTCAAATGTTATTTCAAAAGCCACAAATATATTCTGGCAATTAATCAAGTATTCATCACAACATGTAGCTACTTTATGGTTGGTACTCTTTTTGTGATGTTAAGTTCAGTCAACAATGTTATAAGTCACATGTATACACATTTCTGAAAAACAAAATTTACCACTAACTCAGAATGCCTTATAATGCCAAATCTACAAGCTATGAGATAAATAAACCAAACTTAAATATGCAAGTTATTTTTATTTGTAGAACGGATTGAGAATTATTAAATTCTGTTAAATAAATGTATCTGAAAAAAAGTTAATAATAACCATAAAACTACCATTTGTTATCAAAACCTGGGTTTACCAATGTTCTTTCATGAAAACTGTCATTCATACCCTGGCTGGCCTGCATTCAAATTCAGATCAAAAATAATTCATTTGTTTCTTAAAGTATCCGCAAAAAGTCAGCATGTCACTCAACTGCATTCAAGAATGTGGCGCACCATAATCTTCAAGAGCAATGTGAATGGATAAAAAAAAAGCAGTATAGGTACATAGCAGCCACACTTAGAAGATTCAAAAACAATTACTAGGATAGCTGTAAAAAGCTACTTTACAAAGTAACTGCTGAGGAAGACAAAATGCAAAGCAAAAGCATATTGGAAACAGGAGGAAATTCAAAAATATCTTTATTAAGAGCTGAATATAAATAGAAGTGAGCAGCAATGGAGAGGAAGATTAGTAGACAAACGGATGGACAGGCTTACGCACACAAAGGAGGCAAATGTTTACAAAAGTTAAAAAAAAAGCAAAAAAGAGGAAGAATGCGGAGAGTGAGGGACATTGAAATACAGTACAACTCAAGTCTAGTTACTGCATCAAACCACATTATAAATAAATACCAATACTGTATTTTACTGGCATATTTAATCAAGTTAAAAAATCGCCATACTTGCCAGTACTGCCTTATATATGGAAGGTATTGTAACTACTGAAATTGTAGCTGGGCCAATAGATATTATTGGCCTAGTATAAAGTAGACCAGTTTAAAACAAAACTGGATTTATTCTTTTATTTAACAAGACTAGTCACTCATGAATGCATATGCAAATTAATATTGCACATGTAAGGTTTTATTTCTGCTTTGGTTAGCAAAACAGTAGAGTCAAAGCAGGCATTTGGTACAAGCTGGAAATTTTCCATTATTTTATCTCAATACACAAACACCACTGGACAATCTGTGATAGAATGAACAAACAAGAGACTCTCCAAATGTTAGTAGTACCCAATTAGTTAGATTGAGGCAGCAAGTGCCACAGACAAAGAGTAATTTACAAGGTTGACACATTATAGGAACCAAAAGTGGTAGAAACCTGAGGCCAAGGGTGATTGTACATTGAGATGGAACTTGCAAAGCAACTGGGTCTGCTTGGGATCAGTCCCAGGCTAGTTACTGGTTACAATGTGCCAAATTAAATTTGAAAGCTAGACAAGAAAGTAGCTCCACTTTTTTATATTAGGCTAACTTGAGAAGGACAAATAGAAGGGACACAAGCAGAAACTCAGCTGGGTATACTGGTGACATCACCATCACCACTACTTCAAGGGCTATGGGATGGGCAAAATGTTGGTCTAGCTAGCAACTCCCACATCCGAAGAAAATCTAGCCACACACTTAGCCAAGTTGCTTTAATACAGATACAAACGCATTTATACCATGTCTTGTCAACAAGCACCAAAAGGGTAAACCCAATTCAGCTAATGGCCACCTCATCACCCTAGTTCAGTCAAAAACAGTGCCATTTATAAAGCAATTAAAATAATACTTACTCCACAAGAAACTGCTTATCAATGGGCCTGGCAGAACTAAACTGGCAATCAAACTCAGACTCAGAGAACTAGGAAATAAAAATACTAAAATTCTAGAGATAAAGTAATAGTGGCAATTCTTTGGCATCAAGGCAATGTATGGATGAGTGAAGCATGAAGAAACTCCAGCATAATTGAAGACAATGGGGAACAACACTCCCAAGTTGGGAGTCAATCGAGCACGAAGAACGATTGTTGTGCTTGTTGGAGGCTAGTCAACTCAGCCACAGCACAATGCAGGAATTCCTCAAGAGCAGCATCCTCGATCCAACAATTTTCATCCGTTTCCTCAAATATCTTTTGCTCATAAAAGGTCAGGAATGATGTTTTTGCTGATAATTGTAAAGTGTTGAATACCATTCTCAACTTCTCACATTATGAACCAGTCTATGCCCATCTGCAATAAGACCTCAATTAGATTCCACTGATACATAGGAAAATTATGCAATAATTATGCAACACCAAGCAATAAGAAGCTCCAACATATGAGCATCCAACTATTCCCTCTTTACCTTTAATGGTATTACCATAGTGGAATCTGCCACCATTGACCAGAACCTTAACTGAACCAACCAGATAAATACTGTTGTCAGAAGAGTAAGTGGGAGGCTGGGAATATTGCAGCTCACCATCTGTCCAGCATTTACAAGGCAACAAGCCAGGAACATAATGGAATAATTGCCAGTATGTAAGGAGTCAAGAAAAGCTGTTGACTTCGGTGTTAGTGTCAGAATCAATAGCTGGAAATGATATATTAATGAATGGATTGATAAAAATAATCAAGTATCACTGGTCTAAAGAACAACTAGCAGTGCTAAAGATACTGAGATTGCCAGCGATTAACAAACGTATGTGCCATTTTAATGAGGCTACTTCAGTAACAGAAAACAGATTTCTGTTGAGTTATATACAGGGGTTGTAAGAAAGACTGATATAGATGTAAACTGATGACTATATTTTCAAGAAACTTCAGCAAAATAAAGTTGGAGGCATGGCTTTCATTTACCAGGATAGAGGAGTTCAAGAGTTTTTTCAGGGGGGCCAAAATGCTGGTCATTTCACTAAAAACAGAATCATCACACTTATTTTACTAGATTGGTAATCCAGGTGCCTGGACTAATTCTGTAGAGATCAGCATTCAGCTCACCACAGCAGCTAAGGGTATTTGAATTAATTTCATGAATAACTCTGGAATTTTAAAAAAATTCTTATTAGTAATGATGATCTTTAAGCTATCAAATTATGGTTTAAAAACCCATTTGATTCCTTAATGTCCTTCCAAGGAGGAAATCTGGACTATTATACAATTAAGTCTACAATGTGAGCCAACTATTTAACTGGCAGAAGATTTAAGTAAGCAAGCACTTTGGATATACCCACAAAATAAAATCCTGATTGCAGGGAGTTGACAATGCAGATCACCACATGCACAAGGGCAATTAGGAAATGGGTAATAGAATGTTAACTCCGCACTCCATGTACAAATTAAAAAATGGACAGATGGAAGGGTGGAATATCTGAGGAAAAGGAATTATTTTCATCATGAGTCACTTAAGTGGATATATGGGCATAGCAAAAAAAGTCAAATCTTCTGGATAAGTTGAGCCCAAAGAAGGCAGATGGGAAGATAGAATGACATTGTTTTGGAGTAAGGCAAAAGCGAATGAATGCCTTTATTAAACTGTAACAATGACGAGGTCTATGAGCTCCTTATTGTTGAAAATAAAGACACAGAAGACTGCAGTGAAGAGCAATGGACTGACTGCTAATGGAAAAAAGTCAAAGGTTAATCACTGCCATGGAGCTGTCAATGGTCTGGTAGAGCAAAACAAGACTGAGTTTGATACCAACAGATAAAAGCAAAGTAGGCACCCAGTGCTGGAACTTGTCTAATCCAACCTCTTCTTTTACCTCTTGACTTGAGATTGGATGGCATCAGCAGTGCAGAGGGATCTCAGTGATGGCAGTGAGCGAACCTCGTGCAGACTGAAGCAGCAACGAGTGAGCCTTACTTTTCCAGGGTGAGCACAAGACCTCTTATCAGAATCGGTAGCTAGGACACCGGTGGCGGCAACATCAAAAGTAGGCCCACTGGCAAAAGACGGCACCTCAAGAGCAGCAACTTCATCGGTTGGGTCTAGCACTGGCAATGGTGAAGCGGTGGTAAAAGGGCATTACTATGACATTGACAAGGTAGGCCAAGTGGTGACAGATGCAACTTTGGCGTTGGTGGGTCTGGCACAGAGGTGGTGGTGGAGGAGCACCGGCTCAGTGGCAAAAGATGGTGCTGAAGAGAGATGATTTCACTGTTGGTCAGGTCTGGTGTAGATGTCAGCGAGGCAGTGGAGGGATGGCAGTGGTTCAATGATGAGGTGGCTCAGGTCTGATAGAGTCTCCAAGCTATATCTTTCTATTTATTTTTATTATTCTTAAAATGTTTCAGACAACGGTTCCCAGTCACACTTGTTTTGACTAATATATTGTTTCCAAATTACAGCCTTTTATGCTATGTTTCAACATTAAAGACCTCAAATTGCGCCAGACTATGACGACAGTGGAAAAGTTTTTCACTGTATCTTACGTGTATTTTTACCATGAGAAAAACAGTAACAACAAAATTATTCATTTTCACAAAAAAAAAACTAATTGCATGCAGGATATACTCAAGGGAGTAAAGTTCATGAGGGAAGAAGAATAATTCCCAGAATGGGAGAGAGTAAAGTCTTCACCAGGAATTTGAGTATTAAAGATGGAACTGAAGGGGTGACTAAGACAATCAACAGCTGTATTTTATTGTGGCAACTGGACCTGGGAGACTGTATTCCAAAAGCAGTTGCAAGAAGTGGGATCGGCATAAAGTCTAGTTTAGTGTAAAATATAGACAGCTGTGGAGACCAATATCATTAACTGATTTTCAGACAGCAATTGTGAGGCAGAGTTGTTGTGTGCAAGAATAATAGTTGATATGAATATAACAATTAAAAGATAGAAGGGCACGAAATCAGAGAAAATCAAATTCACCAAGATCAAGGAGTTTCTTCACAAGACTGAGAAAATTCCGAATTATGAGTGAGGAAGTTTAAAATTACAAATTCGGCTCAAAGGCAACGTACTTTATAAAGGGCTTAAAGCAGTAGAATGAAGGACAAAAGGATAACTAATTGGTGAGGATAGGACATTTTGTAAAAAAGCACCATATTGTGTGATCGGTAGTTGATGTCATGATGTGGTTCATCATGCCATCACATGGTTTTGACAGTGAATGTGAAATAAAAATCAGGCAGAGAGTGATGATGTCATCATCTGTAATACAAATTTCTGTCAAATTCATAATATCATCCACAATAAAGGCAGATGATGGCAATGACAAACAGACATACATTGTGAAAGAACAGGAGAAAGTGATTCTCGATTCACTGTCATTGTCCAAAGTGACAGATATAGGTGAAACAATTGGAATCTGAAAGACTTTAGCAAGAACAACCTCCACTGGATCTGGTGGGCATAAAGATTAGCAAGAAGGGCAAATAGAACAGTTAGAATTACCGTTCCTTATGTAGCAAAAGATGCCTGCTACAACAAAGGCAATTTAAATTTTTAGAGTGCAGGCAGTCTAGTAGTGACAGATTGGAATAGGTGTTGAGAGTTAATGGCAGCAACAGGAAAAATGAAGAGCACACTGGACAAAGTTGAAATAACACAAGGACGTTCGAAGGAAGAAAAACAGAAGGAAAGTTTAGGTAAGAAATAATACAATTAGAGGAAATACAGATTATACACTTGCTGCTGACTAAAAGAGCTATGTCTTGTTTATAGACAAGGAAATACTGAAATAACATGGAGATTTCAAACTCCTGTGGTGGTGTGAAATAGAATTCTATACATAATGGAGTCATATTTTTAAGCATCAAATAAACCAATGGCATGGACAGGGATGGAGAGGGACTGAATACAGTTTCAGTTTGAGAGGCATTAAATCAGACAATTATAACTTTTTGTAAAGAGGCATGAAGAACTCACAGAATGACAACTTCCCAGTGGAAGGCATTTTACATCAACAAAATTCAAGTAAATTGGATAACAGTCCCTAGTGATTAGTTGTTGCATAATGTGAGGACCCTAAGAAACTGGAATTGATCAGTTGTAATTCTTTGTGCTCTACATTTGCATGCTTCCAAGTTAAACAGAACTACTAAATTCTAAAAAAGTCTCTGATAATGTTGAAATATAGATACAAGACTTTAATTTGGAAGCAATATATTATAGTTGAAACAAGTGACTGGGAATCAACATGTCCTTTCCTTGAGTCCTGCATTCCAATATCATTAGGGATCCATCAAATCCACGAGCTTCAATGAACATGTGCAGTTCAGGAAGTCCAATAGTGTATAACAGGTGTACTTCTGAATAGACAATGAACAAATTATATACTGTACTTTAAAAGCAAAGGGCACAAGTGGCAATAGTTTCCCTATCTGTGGCCGAGGTTCAAGTAATATCTAATTTGTTCAATAAATCTCAAGATTACTGATCTAGCCATCTTTCAAAAAGAGCTTGGGAGTGTCTTCAGTTTTAAAATTCAAGATTGAATACAGCAAAAACACCATTGTCCAAATACATTGCTACATAATTGGATGCAGAAATGCAATTGATCAAATTTCAAATCTAGTCTCCACTGTTCAAGCCTTTTGACAAGGAGACAACCAAATGCTTAAGGAAAGCTTTGTTGACAAATGTAAGTTTAAAAGCAAGGGTTGGGGAAGATATGTTCTAGCTATTTGGATAATGCGTAATTTATGCAGCAAATTAAAAAGACCTTTTTAAATATTAGCTGTCCATCTCACATCACGTGGATATTAAAGTTTCAATATAGAGTATCTAGTAGTTCTACAGATTTTTCTACAATATGAGCTCCAACCTGGAGGTGGCCCAGGATATTTCAACATGTGAGGAAACGGGGCAATGCAATAGGTTAAATCAAGTATCAGGTGACAACTATTTCACTAAAGCTTTACCAGAGTTCTAAAAAGTTGCAGATGAATTTATTCACAAGTATTCCAGAAAAATGAAACACCAATTGCAGCCTGATCTAAGCCATAGCATTAAATAATGTTTCTACTAGTTATCAGATTATTTACTTTATTTTGCAATACTTATTAACAAAAATAAGTGATCAAAACATTGGAAATTCATTTTGTAATACTGCCTGCTTTGAAAGATTGTTTACTGTGCAATTTTTGCACCACCTATAGATAGGTTTAAAAAAAAACGACATTTTTATTATTTCTTTGTTCAGGTGCCAGACTGCATACTGCAGAGCTCCAAACTGGGCTGCTTTGTAAAGGAGCACAAGATCTCTTGAGATGAAATGGGAAATGGTGTCAACCATTTAGATTGGATTAGATTCTCTACAGTGTGGAACAGGCCCTTCGGCCCGACAAGTCCACAACAACCCTCCGAAGAGCAACCCACCCAGACCCATTCCCCTACACCTAATACTACGGGCAATTTAGCATGGCCAATTCACCTAACCTGCACATCTTTGGATTGTGGGAGGAAACCGGAGTACCCAGAGGAAACACATGCAGACATTGGGAGAATGTGCAAACTCCACAAAGACAGTTGCCAGAGGCGGGAATTGAACCCGGGTCACTGGCGCCGTGAGGCTGTTGATTAATCTTAATCTTGAAAGTGGGAACTTAGTTTAGCTCAGTTGGCTGCATTGTTGGTTTACAGAGCAGTGTGGTGCCAACAGTGTGGGTTCAATTCCCATCACCGGTTTGAGGTTACCATGAAGGACTCTCCTTCTCAACCTCTTCCCTTGCCTGAGGTTTAGATTAGATTGATTAGATTACTTTACAGACCCTTCGGCCCAACAAGTCCACACCGACCCGCCGAAGCGCAACTCACCCATACCCCTACATCTACCCCTTACCTAACACTACGGACAATTTAGCATGGCCAATTCACCTGACCTACACATCTTTGGACTGTGGGAGGAAACCGGAGCACCCGGAGGAAATCCAAGCAGACACGGGGAGAATGTGCAAACTCCCCACCGTCAGTCGCCTGAGGCGGGAATTGAACCCGGGTCTCTGGCGCTGTGAGGCAGCAGTGCTAACCACTGGTGGTGACCCTCAGGTTAAATCACCACCAGTCGCTCCTCTTTAATAAGTGAGCAGCCCCCGTGGTCTGGCAAGACTGTGGCAACTACACACACAAATCTTGAAGGATACAAATTTCAAAATATCCTTGCATAGAGAATAGGTAAGATTATACACCAAAAATGATATAATTCACTCGTTCTATTTCAATTTTGCTTTGCTTCAAATTATTGTACATCAGTGAGCTTGATTGTCAACAACTGGCAAATCTGTATTGTTCAATCCAAAATTTTAAGGGTGGCAACACCAAAGCTGAGTTGAGGTAAATAAATCAAATTAGGAGTGCAAAGAAATTAGATACTAAGAACAAATTAGTGCCAAAAGTAAAGCCCAAAAGAACAAAAGATGTGTGCTTTTTTTTTTAAAAAAAAAACAGCTTTTAAACTTTACATTTAGTAATCCCTTTTTAAGCCGCAGTATCCCAAACCACTTCACAACCAATAAAGTTTTTTGAAGTACAGTCACTAGTTTTGGAAAATGAAACTTATTTAGAAACGGGTCTGCAGAGCACCTGAACACCATGGAGAATGCAGCTCAGATAATTTCAGGTATTTTCCCTACTATTCAAACATAGTGGTACAATAAAGTGTTCTTGCTTTTCACTTTTTAATATACTGGTGCAAGCTGTGAAAAACATTTTCATTTTTAATAAAAGAAAAGGAATGAGTATTTACTATTGAATATTGCCACTATTTGGGGATGGGATGGAAAGAGAAGGAAGTGCAAAATAATCTGAAATACTGGAACAGCAGCATCTTTGTAAATCCCAAATAAATAGTATAATAATATATCAAAGGGAATGGTAATTCAGTCAGGTAATTTACTCTGGCCACAGAATAAATTATGCAAGGCAAGCATTGCAGTGAAAATTACCCACCATATTTTGTTCAATGGATATAAAAATATAGTGTAATATTCTGTAGCTCTCAAAAAAAGGGTGTCAAGCTACTTTTCTCAACTTTACTGGGGTTTTCCAACACCATGACTTTTTTTTAAAAATCCTCAAGTTATACTAGCCAAACAAATAAGTCCACATTGTAAATCTATTTTTTAAAGCTTTACATTAAATGGCCAATGCTCGCTGCATTATCGGTAATGCCTCAATAATATATAAAATCTAAGTTTACAATCATGGCCTCAGGGCTCCAAGGAGATCTGCAATACGTACTGGCACTCCGTGAGCCATCAGAGTGTTAGGGTTCATGATGGTGACCAGCTGATGCAGAAGGTCAGGCTGGGATTCAAACAGCTCTGGCGCCAATCTCTTCATAACACTCTCCAGCTGTTCTGCCACGTATGCTGGTGCTCCATACCATGTCTTAGGCTCTCCCCTAATTAGTTTTAAAAGAAAGTTAGAATCCATGAACTTGAGATTATCAAAAACTACTGTTTATGGAAAATTGATCAAAGCTATGAAAGCAAACTCTACCAGGAGTGTTTTATTAAATAACTGACAGGTGGCAGTGGGTTTAAAAAAATAATTTTGTAAGATCAACATATAATTTACATCCTATGTTCATAGCACTAGCTATATGTAAGAGCACACCAGGTCTGGCCCATTACCAAAAATATTAAAACTAAAATCTGCAATATTCAGTTGTCAATATCTGTAGAGATAAATGATGAAGCAGTGGTACAGGCAGAGCCCTTCAGAACTGCAAGCTGAAAAATAAAATAGTTTTTTAAAAATCAGAATAAACAGGTCACAAGAGAATAGAAATACTTATCAAGAAAGACTAACACTTACAGGTTACTCAGTCTGACACATTAAACGTTCGTGTGATTAGAAAAACTCATTCCCAAAGTGATTTGTTTCTGATTTCAGTAATGAGTTATTTAATTTTCCAACTCTTATGGCTTCTGCTGTTAGTGTGCATTGCTTACAAGTATTCATAATTCAGGATTATACTAGCTCAAGATCTGCAAACTAACCTAAACATATCGCAAACAACAAATTAACAGGCCACTGAATATCAATGAAATACAGACACATGCTCCAGCAAAGGAAGCAAGTCAACAGTGAGTTCAGCTATGTTGAGTGTTGAGAGTAAACAAGTCCAGATGGTCTTTACTTTTAATGCTAAAAGTGCTGAAGACTGATGAGTTCATGGATTGACACAAAGTAGTATAACATTGTTGCCATCACAGAAACATGGTTAAGAGAAGGGCCGGACCAGCAACTCCACATTCGGGGTCTAGGATCTTTAGGCAAGACAGGGGAGATTGTAAAAAGGGTGGTAGTGTAGCATTATTGTTAAGGAGTCAATTACTGCAAATAGGACATCTAATATCCTAGAAAGGTCTGAGAATGAGGCTTTGTAGGTAGAACTTAGGAATATTAAGGGGGCAGCCACTTTGGTAGGAGTATATTATAGGAAATAGAGGAGCAACTATGTCGACAGTTCAGAGTTGTTGAATTATCCTAGATTTCAACTTTCCCAAAGTAAATTGGGATAGTCATAGTTTATAGTGTTCAAGGTTTAGTGGGAGTGGATTTCATGAAATGTATCCGGGGAGTTTTTTGTATCAATATGTAGAAACCCCAATAAGGGATAGCGTAGGGCTGGATCTGGGCTCTGGGGAAAGACACTGGTCAAGTATACGAAGTTGCAGCAGAGGAGCACTTTAGCAACCAAAATATAATATTGTTCCAGCTTGTTCTGGACAAGGGAAAAAAAATGGCCTGCGAAAGATAGATTTGAATTTGGAACGGGGGGTTGGGGGTGGCAGATTTTATTAAAATAGAAGCAGGATGTGGCCACAGTTAACTGGGAATACCTCCTTCTGGATAAATCTACCACAAAGCAATTGGGGGGAGGGGGGTTCAAAAAGGACAACAGACAATAGACAATAGGTGCAGGAGTAGGCCATTCTGCCCTTCGAGCCTGCACCGCCATTCAATATGATCATGGCTGATCATCCTTAATCAGTATCCTGTTCCTGCCTTATCTCCATAACCCTTGATTCCACTCTCCTTGAGAGCTCTATCCAACTCTTTCTTAAATGAATCCAGAGACTGGGCCTCCACTGCCCTCTGGAGCAGAGCATTCCACACAGCCACCACTCTCCGGGTGAAGAGGTTTCTCCTCATCTCTGTCCTAAATGGTCTATCCCGTATTTTTAAGCTGTGTCCTCTGGTTCAGCACTCACCCATCAGCAGAAACATGTTTCCTGTCTCCAGAGTGTCCAATCCTTTAATAATCTTATACGTCTCAATCAGATCCCCTCTCAGTCTTCTAAACTCAAGGGTATACAAGCCCAGTCGCTTCAGTCTTTCAGTGTAAGGCAATCCCGCCATTCCAGGAATTGACCTCGTGAACCAACGCTGCACTCCCTCAATAGCCAGAATGTCTTTCCTCAAATTTGGAGACCAGAACTGCACGCAGTACTCCAGGTGTGGTCTCACCAGGGCCCTGTACAGCTGCAGAAGAACCTCTTTGCTTCTATACTCAATTCCTCTTGTTATGAAGGCCAGCATGCTATTAGCCTTCTTCACTACCTGCTGTACATGCATGCTTGCCTTCATTGACTGGTGTACAAGAACACCCAGATCTCTCTGTACTGCCCCTTTACCTAAATTGATTCCATTGAGGTAGTGATCTGCCTTCCTGTTCTTGCCACCAAAGTGGATAACCATACATCTGCCCACTCACCTAACTTGTCCAGGTCACCCTGTAATCTCCTAACATCCTCATCACATTTCACCCTGCCACCCAGCTTTGTATCATCAGCAAATTTGCTAATGTTATTGCTGGTACCATCTTCTATATCATTAATATATATTGTGAAAAGCTGCAGTCCCAGCACGGATCCCTGCGGTACTCCACTGGTCACTGCCTGCCATTCCGAAATGGAGCCGTTTATCACTACCCTTTGTTTCCTATCAGCCAACCAATTTTCAATCCAATCTAGTACTTTGCCCCCAATACCATGCGCCCTAAGTTTACTCACCAACCTCCTGTGTGGGACTTTATCAAAAACTTTCTGCAAGTCCAGGTACACTACATTCACTGGATCTCCCTCGTCCATCTTCAGAGTTACATCCTCAAAAAAGTCAAGACTGGGGAGAGTATAGGTCCAACATGTACCCTTTGGAGGGAATGTAGGAGGAATAAGTTTAGAGAACCCTGGATGTCTAGGAGAATTCAGGACTGGATGAGGAAGAGGACCAGGACTGTTAGCAAGTCCAAAGGGAACAATTCAGATACAGCGTTGGTCAGATGGGCAGACAAGAGGCAGACGGTAGTTAACCCTGACAAATGTGAGGTGATGCACTTTAGTAGAAGGAACCAGATGAGGGGAGTATTTAACGGATGGCAGTATAGTGGGTAGCTTAGAAGAACAGAAGGAACTATTCAGAGATCCCTGAAGTCAGCACAGCACTTGCTTTCATAAGTCGTGGAATAGAGTTTAAGAGCAAGGAGGTAATATGTTGGAGTTGTACAAATTGTACAAAGGTCACAGCTGTGGGTCGTTCTAGTTACCTCATCTACAGTAAGATGTGACAGCGCTTGAGGGGGAGACAGACCAAGTCCACCAGAATGTTGCCTGGAATGAGGAAACTGAACTACAAAGGCTTGTTGGATTGTTTACTTTAGAGCAGAGATGACGGTGGTGGGTTTGAGGTGTATAGGAGCATTAGGATGTATATGGACAGGGTAAAGAGAGAGCAGCTGTTCTCCTTGGTTGAGGGGTCGATCAGGAGGGGGCATATAATTATAGGGTAAGGGACAGGAGATTCAGAGAGAATTTGGGAAAAATCTTTTTCACTCAGCAGGTGGTGGGAATCTGGAATGCACTGACTTGGTAGGTAGTAGAGGCCAGAAACCTTATGAACTTTAAAAAACATTTGAATGAACACCCCTGATATATCATAACATTCAGGGATATGGGACAAGTGTATGAAATTGGGATTAGCACAATTCTAATGGCAGTTGTGCCAGTGCAAACTCAATGATTGTATGAATTAGTGAATCATGGTTCCTCACTACAGAAAGGAAGCAAGTGGAGCATGCACAAAGCTGACAAGACAGAGATAGGCACAGAGACAATGTCTACGAGAGACCAACATGGAAAATAGAGCGAGCACAGGAAATGCATGCACGTGAAAAAAATAGTGCAAACAATTGTATGATGGTGAGAGAAACAATGCAAAAGACAGCGTGGGCATGCGGGAGGGCACTAGAGTGTGAAAGTGCAAGTGCAAAAGAGAAAGCAAGTGTAAGAAGAAACTGCAAGAGAATGAGGGAGCGAGAGAAACAATGAACAGGGAAAGAAAAAACTAGAGTGGGAGAAAAAAAGGGAAAGCTAGAGGGAGAGCAAGGGAAGAAGAGACAGAGTGAAAGAAAGGAGTGAAGGCAGAAAGAAGGAAGTAAGGAGAAAGAAGGAAAAGAGGAAGAGACACAGAGGTGGGAGGGAGAAGAACAGGATCGAGTGAGAGAATGAATAGTTTGAAGGTGGAGGATCACAATGACTAGATTAAATAATGGATTGCCCACAACACCTGCCATTATAATGGTGTTGAAAATAAATATATAGAACTGAGAAAATTATTTTACTCTTGAGGTTTCTCATACGGCTTCCATTGGGAACTAGAACTGATGTCACCAACAGACCACAAGACTCAATCTATTCTTGCTTTCAATGCCAAAACTCTGGTACCCAATGCAAACTGGTGCAAATGGATATTATATCAGAAGTTATATCAGAAACAAGCAAATTCTACACTGTAAGCAACGATCAGAAATTGCACTAATATAAATCATTTACTATCAATTTGACGGACTTTTAAAAGGTAGCCAATGACAGATTGACCACAACAGAGTATGATAAATGAACAATAATTCAACTTCTCAAAACAATCCCTTCAAACTTCTGCCAGTGTAAGCCTAATGGCTGCACTATTCAAACTGAACTCCCTATCCCTCAATCCTCTAAACACCAATATAGCGATTGACCAGTCTTCAACATGCTCAACGGTAAGCACACACACCGCCATAAGGTAGACGATTCCAAAGACAAAGTTCTTTGAGTTGAGAAATTTCTCATTGCAATTCTCCCTCTTGCTCCTTCCTCCTCTCAAACAATTGTTTGCCTAGTCAGGCAAAATGATGCCCCAGCAACATCCAGTCAGCTTCCCAAAAAAACTTTTATGTTTTACCTCTCATTTCATTAATATATAGGCATATGATATTTTCTTTCCAAGCATAACAATTTCATCCCAGAAATCCAGCCAATAAGCCGAGGCTGCTATCCTTCCACTGGTTAAAAAGACCAAAATGTTAAACAGTACTCCAGACTGATCAAACAAAAATTCTAAATATAGTATTTAGTTTCCCTAAGACTTATGAAACATATGAATCAGAAGTATGAGTCGACCCATTAGCCCTTTGAGCCTAATCCAATATTAAGATCTTGGCTCCACAATCCTGTCTATTCTCTATAACCTTCACCCCCATGCTTACCAAGAATCTCTGCCTTAAAAATACTCAAGGATTCATCTTCCACCATCTAGAGTGTTCCAAACTCTCAACCCTCAAATTTCTGCTTATCAGCCTTAAACAGACTATTTTGATACCTGGCTCCAGATTATTTTTAAAATTTATTCATGGAACATTAACAACACTGCAATTCTTGCAGAATCTTAGCTGGCAAAGAGGTGGATTTCTTAAACAGTTAACAATTCGTTTGGTGTATGCACACCAGGTTTCTACACTTCTTTACCTGCCCAGTCAGTATGGTGAGCAGTTTGGAGGGCAACGTGCAGGTGGTGGTGTTCTCATTTTCATTCCAGATGACACTGGTTGTGTGTTTGGAATATTTTGTCCAAAAAGCTTCTTGAACATTGTTAGCTGTACACATCCAGGCCAGTGGGGAGTATTCCATCACACCCCTGACTTTTGCCTTGTAGTTGGTAGACAAGCTTGGGGATTCAGGAGGATCCCTGCAGGATTAGCTGCAGGATTTGTAGCTAGATTCTCTCAACATTGAGGCGCATAAAGAAGGTAAACAGCAAGAAAGCTTTCCTCTTGATGGAGGGATCAATGACTGGGGGCACAGATTTCAGGCAAGGGGCAGAATGTTTAGAGATGTGAGGAAAACTTTTTCATTCAGAGGGTGGTAGGAATCTGCAACTCACTGCCTGCAAACATGGCAAAGGCAGAAACCCTCCATAACATTTTAGTAGTATTTAGATGTGCACCGAAGACACAAGACATATAAGGCTCTGGGCCAAGTGCTGGAAAATGGGATTAGAATCATTAGGTGCTTGTTTTTGACTGGTGTAGACACAATGGACCAGAGTGGCATTCTTCTATGCTGTAGATTTCTATGTCTCTTGTTGAAGGTGGTCACTGTCTGGCACTTTTGTGGCACAAATATTAGTTGCTACTAATCAGCCCATACTTGCATGCTGTCCAGACCTTCAGCACAGATGATTTGTTATGAGATGTGCAACTGTGCAATGTTCAGCACGATCAGCAGCAAATATTTCCACCTCTTAAGTTAGAAGGAAGGCAAAATGATATCCAAAGAATACTGGATGAGAAAATGACATGAGAGGACATCTGACAAAATGCTCTTTCTAAATTAAACCCCCAGGGTTTAATTCTGTTTCTCACTCCATGCTTTTATGCACCCTAGTTACAGGTGGTATTTTGGTTAGTGCTGTTTTAGCAGTGGTTAACACTGGATTTAAAATTTCACACGGCCTGGTTTTGGCATTTGATCACTATACCCAAACTCTGATATGCCACTTGGTTATGCAGTTGTAAAACTGAGCTAAATCCAAGAGATCTTTAGCTGACTCTCTCTCTAGTATTCTGCCTCTAGTATTCTAGTGTTGTTGACAAGTACTTCAGGTTTTGGTTTGGTGTCTGGACCCAAAAACAAAGTGCAAGTTGGAAACAAAGTCAAGGACAAACCTTCTGCAGAGCTCTATTCAACACATGCCTTCAGTTGAATAACTTCTCCAGACTAGGGAAAGCAAAATGCAAATGATGAAAATGTGAAAAAAGGCAAGGCTTCAGGTTGATAACATAATTCTGATGAAAGGCAACAACCTGAAATGCAAACTGCTTCTCGCACTACAGAAGTTGATAGACCTGCTGCACACTTCTAACATTTTCCATTGTTACTTTACAGCTCAAGAATATTAAGCGTCCTTTTTTTTTATTAACAATTTCTTATTCAGCATATTTTTTTTTTCCAGCTTTTAATCGTTTATATGGAACTTTGTCAAAAGCTCCCTCAAAGCCTAAGTATATATAAAGGAGTTGGAAATGCTGCTTGTCAATAACATCATTTTGCATCTACCGAGTAACTAATGTGAACATCACACCGCTGCATCAGAGCAACTCTCTTGACTACTTGGGTCTAGCTTCACAGGATGTTTTGATAAACATCTAATACTGAATCAGCAATTTTTCTTTCCATTAAATCTTGGGATATTCAAACTCTTTGTCTTAGAGTAGCAGGACAAAACCTGTTTCTAACCACTATCCTCAACTTGGCAATAGTTTACCTCACTTGGCAATTAATTTTAAAATGCACAACCAGTCCTTGAAATCACTAAGTCTGCCTATTTCTATATATTATTGATCACCATCTCTGCGGCACAGAGGCAAACCAATCCGTCGGGCTTCACAACTGGTACAACCATTCCACAATTTGGACTGGTTTGATGATTCCTTTGATTTCCAACATTCTGGTTTCGACCTCTACTTTTGCCAGTCAGGCAAATAGCACTGGGTGAGCCTTTCAGAATTGTCAAATCTCTTCTTGGTCAAGATGTAAGGTGGCCTCCCTGAAAAATTTCTGAATATTTGATTAGGACTTTACTACCTGTGGACCTGGTTACTACAATGCTCTCATCTTTCAACTTCTAACCTGTGAGTTCATCAAAAGTTATTATGCACATCCTCAAGT
This sequence comes from Chiloscyllium plagiosum, assembly GCF_037043375.1. NCBI lineage: Eukaryota > Metazoa > Chordata > Chondrichthyes > Orectolobiformes > Hemiscylliidae > Chiloscyllium > Chiloscyllium plagiosum. Next base: position 58,591,108 of record NW_028270164.1, on the reverse strand, counting down.
GCAAAGTCTATTCTGTGCATTCACTTAAACTGGTCCCGGTCTAACAGATTTTAAAAGCCTCAATAAGTTTTCAATTTAGTTATAGCCTCACCCAACTCACTATTGTAACCTTCCTTCAAGCCCTCAAAACCTTGCACTTCTACAATTCTGTTCACGTATCACCCCAATTTCTTTCACTTACAGCTGTATAGGCTGACACAGGATTAACACAGGATTTCCCTCCTCAAATTTCTCTAATATTTTAAAAGCTACTAAAACTTAGAACATTACAGCACAGTATAGGCCCTTCGGCACTTAATGTTGCATTGATCTGTGTAACCAATCTGAAGCCCATTTATCCTACACTATTCCACTTTCATCCATATATATTTAAAGAATGACCATTTAAATGCCCTTAAAGTTGGCACTACTACTACTGCTGCAGGCAGGGCATTCCACACCCCCTACTACTTTCAGAGTACAAAAACTACCTCTGATATTCATCCTACACCTCTCACCCATCAATTTAAAGCTATGCCCCCTTGTGCTAGCCATCACCATTGGAGGAAAAAGGCTCTTATTGTCCATCCTATCTAATCCTCTGATTATCTTCTATGTCTTAAAGTCACCTCTCAACCTTCTTCACTAACAAATACAGCCTCAAGTCCCTCAGCTTTTCCTCACAAAAACATCCCTCCATACCAAGCAACATCCTAGTAAATTTCCTCTGAACCCTTTCCAAAGTTTCCACATCCTGCTATGACCATAATTGTACGCAATACTCAAAGTGCGGCCACACCAGAGTTTTGTATAACTGAAGCGTGACCTCATGGCTCTCAAACTCAACCTATAAAAACTAATACACCGTATGTCTTCTTAACAACCCTGTCAACTTGGGTGGTAACTTTCAGAGATCTATGTACACGGACACAGATCGCTCTGCTCATCTACACTACCAAGAATCTTACCATTAGCCCAGTATTCTTTATTCCTATTGTTCCTTCCAAAGTGAATCACCTCACACTTTTCCACATTAAAACTCCACTTGCCATCTCTCAGCCCAGCTCTGCAGCCTGTCTATGTTCCTCTGTAACCCACAACATCCTTCAGCGCTATCCACAACTCCACTGACCTTAGTATCATCCGCAAATTCAGTAACCCATCCTTCTACACCTTCATCCAGGTGTAAAAATGACAAACAGCAGTGGCTCCAAAATACATTATTGTGGTACACCAATAGTAACTGAACGCCAGGATGAACATTTCCTATCAACCACCGCCCTCTGTCTTCTTTCAGCTAGAAAATTTATGATCCAAACTGTTAAATCACCTTCAATCCTATGCCTCCGTATTTTGTGCAATAGCCTACCTTCGGTAACATTAAAATCCATGTACACATCAACCGTTTTACCCTCATCCACCTGTTTGGTCACCATCTCGAGCTCAACAAAGTTTGAGAGGCATGACCTACCCTTAACAAAACCATGTTGACTATCCTTAATCAACTTATTCCTCTCTAGATCATTATAAAGCCTATCTATCTCTTATGACACTTCTCAACACGTTACCCACTACCAAAGTAAGGCTCACTGATCTATAATTACCAGGGTTGTCTCTACTCCCCTTCTTGAGCAAGGGAACAACATTTGCTATCCTCTAGTCTTCTGGCACCACTCCTGAAGACAATGACGACAAAGATCAAAGCCAAAGGCTCTGCAATCTCCTCCCTGGCTTCCCAGAGAATCCCATCCGGCCCAGGAGACTCATCTACCTTCACACTTACCAGAATTGCTAACACCTCCTTGTGAACGTCAATCCAACCTAGTCTCGTAGCCTGTATCTCAGTATCCCCCTCAACAACATTGTCTTTATCCAGTGTGAATACTGACGAAAAATATTCATTTAACGCTTCCCACATTTCCTCATACTCCACGCACAGTTTCCCACTACTATCTTTGATTGGCCCGAAATCTTTCTCTAGTCATTCTTTTATTCCTGATATACCTATAAAGTTTGAGGGTTTTCCTTGATCCTTATCTGCTAAATGCTTCTCGTCCACACCTGGCTCCTCTTAGCTCTCTCTTTAGGTCTTTCTTGGCTAGCTTGTAACTCTCAAGCCCCCTAACTGAGCCTTCACGTCTCATCCAAACATAAGCCTTCTTGTTTCTCTTGACAAGAGATTCAACTTCTTTGGTAAACCACAGTTCCCTCGCTCAACCACTTCCTCCTTGCCTGACAGGTAAATATTTAACAAGGACACGCAGTAGCTGTTCCTTGAATAAGCTCCACATTTCAATTGTGCCCATCCCCTGCAATTTTCTTCCCCATCTTTTACATCCTACATCTTGTCGAATCGCATCATAATTGCCTTTCCCCCAGCAATAACTCTTGCCCTGCACAACATACCTATCCCTTTCCATTGTTAAAGTAACAATAACCAAAAATTGTGGTCACTATCACCAAAGTGCTCACCTATCTCCATACCTAACAGCTACTATTTTGATAAAAACTTGGATATCTGACTTGATGTCTCTTTTGTGGTTTTTGTCAATTGTTCAATTTTCCTACACAACAGTGAATCACTGGGGAGGGGGTATATTAAAAGCATTGTATAAATAAATGAATAAAGTAATGAATTATGTACTTTAGCTTTAACATTATCAGGAAAGATCTAACCAGATCCTGGCTGCTGCTTGTAAAATTATTCCAGATGTAAAAGATATTCTCTCAGTTTAATCATGCGGTTACAGCATAGAACAGCCATTTATCACATCTTGTCAAGCCCATATCAGCTAGCTGTACTGCTTACCTGTCCTTGTGACCCTGTAGATTTTCCTGTCCCTGGACAATTTTTATTTACCTTCAAGTACCTATCTAATTATTTTTGAAGGTCACAATTGAATCCCACCACATTACACTACATTCCAAATCTTAACCACTTGATGTAAACAAACATTTGCTTCATGTTGACTTTGGCCCTTTTGCCACTTTAAAAGTATATACTCTGGTTCTCAACCCAACAGAAAGCTTTTCTCTTATCTACTGTCGGGACCCGTTATGATTTTGAATACATACATTCAAGATCCTCTTAGCCATCCCTTTTCTAAGGGAAGTAGCCAAGCTTCTTCAATTTAACCTCAATGTGCATCCCTAAATCCTAGAACCATTCAAGCTTTTCTGTACATTCTCCAAATACAGAATGGGTCACAATACTCCAATTGTGACCGAATCACTATTTTATGCAAATTCATTGTAACTTTCTTATTCTTGGGCATCAAGAACAATAGTAACTTCCATAGTCACATGCTGCATTTGCTTGCTTCCAATCATGAAAAATTTCAGTAGCGTTCAGTAAATTAATAAATTCCTTCCTAAGTCACCTTAGGAAAATGCTTTCAGAGATATCTAAGTTTAAATTGCTTGAATTTATTTCAGTAAAAATATACATTTCTACATATTATTAATTAAATGTGGATTTGTTGGTGACATTTTCAGCAAGATCATTGTAAAATCATAATTTTGGCCAGAATAAAAAAGATGAGTTAATTCAGGTACAATTGTGATACATTCTCATGAAAGGGAAAGGTTGGGTAAACAAACCCAGGAACCAGAGTTATGAATGAGATAGAGACAAAGTAGGAAAAGTGATTACATGGTGATTTCTGATGGACAATACAATTGAGAATCAGGCTCAGTGTAAACTTTTCAGAAGGGAAGTGAAAGACAAAACAAGAGAGAAAGTAGAAGAAGACTGATAGTTCGTATTAAAGGGAAATCTAAAAACTTGCTACATTAATAGTAAAAGACTGATAAAGGAAGAGTGAAGTCAATTACAGTATATGTCCAAGAAGCAGGGACATGGCCCAAGTACTAAATGAGTAAGAAATGAATAAAGGAACAAGATGGTACCAAGTCATTGTTGAACAGGAGGTCGGAGAAACATTGGATGGGTTAAAAGAGGTAGCATATAGGCTATTAGTACCTAAAGTTTAAGAAGTTACCAGTAGATACATCCAAGGACATTGAGGGGAAGTAATGGTTGACATTATGGGGACATTGGCCATGATTTCCAAATCCTCGTTAGGTATAGAAGTGCTATAACTGGAAATAACAGGAGAATGCTACGAGATATAGTCTTATTTAAAAAAATGTGCAAGGATAATCCAAACACCCACAGGCTAGACAGCCTAACCTCTGTAGTGGATCAGCTTTCAGAAATGATCATTGGAGACAAAAACGATATAATTTGAACAAACTAAGGAATTAAGGGAAGCCAGCCTGACTTCATAAAGTGTCAATCACGTTTAACTAACATTTGTTTCTTATGAGTTGGCAGCAAGAATTGACAGGATAAGGCATTTAATGCAGTACACATATACTTCCAAAAAGGCATTCAATAAAAAAAAAAATCACATTTTTCTAATTTTGCTCATCAGCAAAATTATTGCTCATAGAATAAGGGGACAGTGAAAGCATGAACATTTGTCAAATTGAGTGACAGCAAACAATAAGTGTCCTTTTCACTAAAGGAAATATACAGGAGTACAGAAAGCAGTGTTAAGAGCACTTCTCACAGCACTGGGTATACAAGGTACAATTTCAAAATTTGCACAATACACAAAACTTGGAACTATTGTGAATTGCAAAACGGATGGTGCTTCTAAAATGGGAAGATAGAATGGTGGAATGAATTGACAAGCAGCAGATGAAACTTAATGCTAAGCAGCACAAGTGATAGTTTTAGATAAAAAAAGGAGATAATAAAGATACATCTTCAATCAAAGAAGTATTAATAGGACTTGGAACACACACGAATTTTTGAAGATGTCAGGGCGGGTCAACAAAAAAAGGTTAATAAAACCCATGACCCCTTTTACTACAGCCTAGGACCCCAAATTCAAAAGGGTGATATGATAAATCTACATAAATGGTTCCGCCTCAACTGGAGCATTCTATCTAATTCTGAATATTTCATTCTAGGAAGCATTAGAAAGGGTAAAGAAAAGAAACAGTGATTCCATGGAGAAGGAACTTCAGTTATACAGATAAATTGGAGAATCTAAGTTTATGCAGAGATTTGACAGGTGATCAAAAATCATGAAGAGCTTAGACAGAATCAATTGTGACAACCTTTGTTAGCAGAAGGACCAAGAACCTAAGGACATCGATTTAAGCCAAGTGACAAAAGAAGAAATGACGACAAGTAATGCTCTTTAACTTAGTTCAAATCTAGAATGTACTAAGCACAGACACAGAAGGTAGGCAAATGGTGCTGAGAAATATATCAGCTATGATTGAGTGGCTTAAAAGGTGCTTCTATATTTTATGTAGACAAGCAGAACGTTGGGAGAACACAGCAAGCCAGGCAGCAAGTCAACTTCTCCACCTCCCAGCCTCCTGCTTGTCTACCTCGGTTTCCAGCATCTGCAGTTTTTTTGTCTCTATGTGTTATGGTCTTATAACACATGGGCTGAATGGCTTTTGTACTGTAACCATTCCATGATAACCTCTACCCTTACAGCAAAGATTTTCCTCATTCCAAAGTTTCTTGAAAAATATATTCTTGGGGAGTTATATTTTGACAGGCATTAAATTTACCTGCAGTCACTGAACAATATACAAGATAAGATGCATTGTTACTCTGCATTCCACCTGACAGTTTTTTTTTTAAGAACATTGTGAAAAACATCTGGTCTGCAATTCAAGCATAAGCAATACCAGAATGCACAGCATTTAAGGGGCATTGGTCCAAGTTCTGATGAATGCCTATGGTACCTATGCACTTTTCTCTTCGAAATCAAGTTGAACCCTGATGCCCAAGTCTTGACTACTTATGTTAGTGACGGTCTCTCACCAATGCAGATAATTTATGGAGTAGCTCCAGTGATCTTCAATGTGCCAGCAGAAGGAGGAGAAGCACATCCCAACATAGAGCCATGGTAATTTCATTCCACAGATATCTGCGCTAACATGTGTCAGAACTGATGGTTCTAAAACAGGCATATTGTTTAAATTCCATCCTGAATCAAAGTACTCCTGGAAGTAAAAGACACAAAAATGCACTTCAGAACAGCAATGGTAAAACTTAACTCAAAAGAAACCACATTAGAACTGTTCAGACTTCACAAATGCAACAACATCAGCTCTACATGTACAGTGGAACCTCGATTATCCAAAGGTGATCAAGGTCCCGATAGAAACAAAGAGGTGTTTCCAACACTGAGCGTATCTTTTGTTTACAATGATTAAAAGTGAATTCAGCTTACTGAAATGCTGCCAAGAACAGTCCTGGACATCGATGGGAGCCCAGATACTGTCTCCAAATGACTGACCACCTGCCCTCTGTCTACATAGGGTGTACCCTGAACCCCCCTTCCCCAGATCATCTCTCTAACATTGTCCTGTACAGAGCAAAGGTGGAACTTGTCAAAAAGTTGCAGGAAAAAAGTGTGTGTGGGGCTGCGCGTGTGTTATTTTACAAGCACAAAAAAAAGAACAGCCACACCATTCTGCATCTAACAGTGTAGAAATTAAAATCGTTGCTGTCTGCTTCGTCCACACACATTACAAATCTAGCCAGTACTTTCCCCCCCCCCCCCCCACCCCCACTTATTTCCAGGATTTATTATTGATAAATGTACTTTGATACCCATTTGAACGAAAATATGCCACATAAAAACTGCAACCCAAGCTGTCCAAATTCTTAAATGTCAACTAAGCTTCTCAACTAATTTAATACATTTATATAACTTAAAATCAAGAGCAGAATCAGTTTCTAGATTAGCCATTTACAGAGGAGTCTCGATTGTCCAGCATTCAATTGTCCAAATATCGGATTATTCACCAAGATCACAATGTCCCAATACTCACCTAAATTATGTTCTCCGGCATTCGATTAACCAAACAAAATACTCCCCACCCATGTCCTTCAGATAATCGAGGTTCCTCCGTACATGCCAACACTTTATATGCAATTTTCTCCCACCCTCCAAAAGGAAGATCCTCTAGTATATCAAACCAAGTCTTTACTAATGTAACTTTTAAAGTGCAAGCAAGCTGGTTATGCTAACTGATATACACTGTTCAGTGGGAAAACAATGGCCTGGTTTCCTTTTCAACCACCATCCACAGTCAGTACCAGCTGGGATCAAAGAATTGATCACCACTCTTAACCTTGCCCAATTTGAGCACTTTGATTGCTTTCAGCATTTGTAGCATCTTTACTACTGTAGATTAGCTAATTCAACGGAGGTATAATCCAATTGGCGATGTCCAAAGCTCATCTGGTTACATATAGGTTGAACAAAATAATTTATCAAATACTCGGTACAAAAGAAATAACAAATGCAAAAAATGCTGGAAACAGTTGAATTTCATGAGGTTTCCAATTTCCTACTAAAGGTTTGGGCAGAATCCCTGTATAAAATTTAACAAACAGGAATTTTTAAATAATTTCATATGATTCTGGAAGTGGTCAGACATTGGGAGAATCTCTGCAAAAATGATCACAATTATCAATAGCAATCAATTATTAGCGCCAATTTAAGGACCAGAAGGGACTTGCCCAGCATCAATCTTAAACATCTTACACAATTAATCTAGAACTTTACCTGTTCGTCAGGTCGCAGTTTAATTTTGCCATTCTTGATGGGGAAGCCACTACCAAATTCTTTTGAAGCAATGTCAGCTCCATATTCCACAGTAACATCTTCTTCAATGGTACTAACCAAACGCCAAAACTCTTTTTCCACCAGTTCAGTTGGAACCATCTGTTTTTTGAAAAAAAAACACATTTGCATCAAGTGTGCACAGAGTACAAAAATGCCAAATAAAGAAGTTTGCTTAATTTAACAAATCACTTCTGTTTTACTTTAACAATTAACTTTTTTTTAAAACTGCTGAAACTGAAAGATGGAACTTGTTCTGTTCAAGCGCAATGCTCCAACTTTAGGTTGAATAAGAATTAGATGCAGAGGAAAGCCTTCACACTTCAGTTACAAACTTAAAGTTCAATACATAAATGAGAGATTCCATTTTCCAACATTGTCCAATCTTTCAGCCAAAGAAATCAAACATACTAAACAGCAGACCCGGACAGCCAGTGCAGCTTATGACAGCAGCGTGCATTTATAAAGCACCTTTCATGTCTTTCAACTAAGACAAATCTTGTGATGATTGATTAATTATCTTTGAAAAGCAGTCACTGTTCTATTAGAATGAAACGCAACAAAGAAGACAGACACCTAAGAGATAGAGGATCAGATGATTGTTCCTTTTGCAATCTGCCAAATAGATAAATATTGGTCAGAACAAATTAACAACATGGGACCAAAGAAATCAGAAACAGTAAATCTTAGATTAATATGAAACTCAAAAACAGCTGCTTCATTTTCAACAATATAACGGTGTTAACTTGAATAGTGGAACATATAATGCCCATTTTAAAAAAAAATATTGTTCTAGCCAAAAGTAAATAAAATTACACTTAGAGAAGGTTTGATGAAGGCGTATTTTGACAAGCCATCATTGGTTAAATTACGGCTCTTCGGTCCGTCCTGAACTCTGTGCTTACACACCTTTGCGAAATAGGCACTGTTTGAAAATGGTGACAAGCCAGGCAGGTAGCTAGTGTATCTTGCTAGGAGAAAGAATGCCCCCGAGTCCATTACCTCTATCAGGAATAGGAATGGGATGGTCACTGAAACTCTAAAAAGATCAATGCAGCATTTCGGAAATTCTATTTTGAGCTATACCAGTCAGTGTTGGGAGGATGGATGGATGGATGCACTAAGATGGAGTCTTTCTTTAAGAACTTGGATCTTCCAATTGTCACTCCTGAGCAAGTGTCTTTTCTTAAAGCCTTTTTAAACAGTGTAGGAGGTACAGGAGGCTGTGAAACAGACGTAGAATGGGAAGGCTCCTGGCCCTGATGGTCTCCCCAGTGAGTTTTAAAAGGAATTTATAAGTATATTGTCGGAACCAATGCTGGACACGTATAATGACTCGTTCAACCATAATCAGCTCCCACCATTCTGAAGGCTAATATCTCTTATTCTTAAGACGACGACTCCAGAGCAATGTGCCTCTTATACGCCCATCTCACTTCTGAACTCTGTCTTGGACAAAATTTTAATCACTCGCATTAAGATTGGAAACCGTGCTGCCTTCCATTGTTAGGGACGATCAGACTTGTTTTAAAAGGCCATAGATCCTCTAATAATGTCAGGAGATTGCTGAATAGGATTCAAGTTTGTCAGCAGCATTTTGGTTCAGGGATTAGTGGTCACCTTCGATGCAGAAAAAAGCATTTGATTGGGTTGAGTGGCCATATGTTTACGTCCTTAAGTGATTTGGTTTGGTAGAGGTTTTTATTAGGTGGGTGAGGGTCTCAATGCTGATCCCCTGGCAGCGGTTCTCACCAATGATGTGAGGTAGAGTAATTTTAATATTTGTAGGGGCAGTCGGTAAGACTGCCCCCTTTCGCCATTACAATTCACATTGGTGATTGAGCTGCTAGAAGAGGCAATCCCGTAGGGATCCTAATAAAGTCACCCCAAAAGTAGGATCTAAGTCGCATAAAATCTCATTATATGCAGTTGTTGTTTTGGTTTTTCTATCGAATCCAAAGGTTTCAGTATCCCATCTTCTACAATGCATCAACTCATTTGGCTCCTTTTTGGTCCACAAGATTAATCTCAAAATCTGAGGCTATGCCTACTTGGGGGAGGGGAGGTGGGTGGTCTCAGGAGAATATCTTAGGTGAAGGGTGAACTACGGTTCCCCTACAAATGGGGACAGGAGGTTTACTTACTTAGGCATCTGCATTATCCCTGTCTTTGAACAGTTTTTTTGAGGCCAATTTTGCTCACTTGCTTGACAGGATTAAACAAGATTTTCAGTGATGGGAAATGTTGCCAATATCCTGGCTAGGCCAGGTATCTTAACAAAATAAATGTTCTCCCCGGTTTGCTCTATCCTTTACCAATGCTTCCTCCGATTTTCCCAAGACAAACATTGCTGAGACTTAGAATGGTTTAGCTCTTATTTGGCGCCACAGACTACCTCTTATCAAACGGTCTAAACTACACAGTGATCTCATGGGTTTGGGGGGTGGGGAGGATTTCCCACATATTAGAAGGTACCAATTAAGTTCTCTTCTATCGCTTGTTAGTGGTTGGGCCTGTAAAGACGACCCAGCATCAACGTGGCTAGATAATGAGGCCTCCCAGACAAAATGTCCCCTCATCAGCCTTTTACTCTTAGATAAAATGAAGATGGTCATGGAATATTGCCGTAATCTGATTGTTATTAATACTGTTAAGGCATGGGAGGATAATGCGGCAGAGGGAGGATAACATGTCCAAATTGTCATTTCTTACCCCTATTGGGGGTATGCTGGGTTTCCAACCTGCACCCCAGATTTAAGCTCTGGGCAGCTAGGGGAGTATCCTGTGTGGGAAGTTTATTTAAAGGTGAAATAATAACGTCCTTTGACCAAATAATTTGTAAATATGGTCTAGTTAGCAAAGACCTTTTCCGCTCTTTTAAGGTCAGGGATTTTATTCAGAAAGGGACCACCATCTTGACCAACCCCTGTAGATGTACTTTGGAGAAGAGGGTACTTTATGCTAAAACTACTCTATTAGTATGCATTATTATATGTTTGCGAGGGGGCGGTGGGTGATCCTTCAGAAGATGTTGAGCAGCTTTGTGGTGTTTGGGAGAGTGAATTAAGGGCTGAAATTTCTATAGAGACATGGGGGGGGGGAGAGGGGGGAAGAGAGAGAGAGAGAGAGAGAGAGAGAGAGAGAGAGAGAGAGAGAGAGAGAGAGAGAGAGAGAGAGAGAGAGAGAGAGAGAGAGAGAGAGAAAAGAGAACATCTGTGAGAATGCAAGCAAGATCTTGATTTGTAATAGGACCCATCTCATACAGCTAAAACATTTTGCATATGGTCCATCTGGCCCCAGACCATGTCTCAAAGTTTAAAGGTGACAGCATCTCCCTTTTGTCGCAAGAGTAAGATAAATATCGGTACTCACACTCATTGTTTATGCTCCTTACATATTGGAGTTCTGTGGCAGGGGTTATAGAAAGGATCTTGAGGGCCAAGGTTAAGATGGATCCATCTCTCTCCTCCTGGGCCTACCCAATATACCCTCTTTGGATGTTCATGGGAAAAAACTTTTTAATATCCTCACTTTCTGCATTAGGCAAAATATTGTAATGCGTTGTGTTTCTGAACGGTGCAGGTATAGAACATATCACTCTGGACATGTTCAGGAATATGGTGCACCGGAAAACAAAGTTTTTCTAGGATTATGACAGCCCTTTCTGGATTACTTGGATGCATTTTAACTAGGGCTTTCGCGTAGCCTCGGCAATCTGGATTTAGTGTACTTGATGTCCTTGAAGGAGGAATTCCAACTATTTTACGCTAATACCTAGTGTTCTGAGGTCGAGAGCTAATGCTTTGTTGTGTTGAGCCGTTTTGCTCGTTCATTAACTACCTTTACTGTTTGGGTGTATTGTTGTTGCTGTGGGTTTTTCCTTTTCTCTATTCTATATACATACAACAACGAAAAAAAAGGTTTCGTGGTTTTACAAAGAAAAGTTTAATAAAAATACCTACTAAAAGAAAAGATTTGACTACCAACTTGACTACTGTGAGAACATCCTTTATAAATCTGAAGCATACTCACATGAACTGGCATATTGAAGTAGTCTGATTTAAAGGCATCTGCCATTTCTCCAAATGCACGGAGTGTGTAGTCCCTAGGGGCTTGTTCAAAACCAAAAGCTTCTTGAGGCTTGCTACACTCCTAGAACAAAAACAAAGTTTCCAGCATGCTGTGAACTCAAGGTGGCACTCCCCTGCCATTAACTGTGATGACAGGTAAGTTCTTGCAATTGAGTCATAGAGATGTACCACACGGGAACAGACCCTTTGCTCCAACTCAATCACATCGACCGGATATTCTAGCCTAATCTAGTCCCATTTGCCAGCACTTGACCCATATTCCTCTCAACCTTTCCTAATCATATACCCATCCAGATGCCTTTGAAATGTAATTGTACCAGTCTCCACCACTCCCTCTGGCAGCTCATTCCATACATGCACCACCCTCTGCATGAAAACGTTGTCCCCTAGGTCCCTTTTAAACCTCTCCCCCCTCACCCTGGTGTCTAAGATTTTTGAATTTACAGCATTCAATCCATGTAAACACAGGATAATGTTTCAAGGAGATTCCCTTGATCAGAAGTGGCAGTCAGGTCAAATCAGAATCTGCTCGTTACAGGAATAAGCAAAACAAGGAGGGGAGAAACAAACAAGCTTAAGATCAATAGTTCAGATACACCAAACTACTTTCTCAAAGTAATAGGTTTGACAACTTGCAAATTGATTTCAATAGTGCACGCCTGGTTGGGTTTCGTTTTGTTTTTTTTTTTGGGGGGTGGGGGGGTGGGGGGGGGCGGGGGAGGATGGTGGATGGTTGATATTCCTTCTCTACCTATGACCTTTTGCTTTGTGTTTTGGTCAGTCTTCCAAAGCAGCTGTCATGAGTTAAACACATTTAAGATGTAAACTGCTTTTCAGATTTTCCTGGTTTTCCATATCAAATTTTAAGCCAGAGAATCATGGCTCATCTATGAGTGAGTGCAGCTTGACCAATAGTGTCCAATACCAATGTAATTTAAGCAGTCTATATCGAATTGAAACATTTAGAACGGACACGAGAGCTAATCACCCACACTAGTACATAGGTATAACATGGAGATATGGAACTCTGGAAGTTGCTAAAAACGCACTAGATAAGAGAGTCAGGTCAGGAGGTGTCGAAGGTACTAAAGGACTTTTCTGCAGTGGTGGGAGGAGGGGCAAAAGAACAATAGTGATCAGGCAATATTTCAAAGATGAAATGTAATGGTGGAAATTGACAGAATCAAGCATCTAGCACCCTCTGACAATGGCAAAATGTGGGGTAATCATTACACAATCTACAAAACCACTAAATTCTAGTGAATCTTTCCTTGAGTGAAATTAGAGAAACTGTTTAAAAACAAGGGGTTTCCCATTTAAGGCAGAGAAGTGAAAGTTTCTTCTCACAAACAAATGTTAGCATTTACAATTAGGACTGCATAGTCTAGAGTTATTGGAAGCAAGCATAGAAGTCCTGGTAAGGCCAAAATCAGAATAGCCATGATAATTGAATGGTGGAGAATGGTTTGATGTCACCTTTTTGAGGCAAGAAATTTCTGCTCATGTGTTTTGAATGGAAGATCCCTTACTTTAAAAAGGTTACCCAGTTCCATATTCTCTCACAAACAGAAACATCCTCTCAACATCAAACCTATTAAACCCCCACCATGGAAATTATGGCATTGCAATAAATATCACTTGATTAGTAATCCAGAATCCAAGGCTGATGACAAGAGGACATGGATTCAAATCCAACCATTGCAATGGTTACATTTTAATTCAGTAAGAACAAGAATTTAAAACGTTAGCAGACTGTCGATCATATAAACGCAGTGTTGTAAAATCCCATCTGGTTCTCAAGTCCTGCAGGGAACAAAATCTGACACCCTTAACTGGTCTGGCCTACGTGTGAATCCAGAACTGCAGCCATCTAGTTGACTTAGTGACCTTCTAGGCAACATGAGAGGAGTAGGAGTAGTAAGAATAAATGAGTAACACCCACATCTCCTGACAAAATAAAAATCATCCCTCATGCTTCAGAGCTTCAATTTAAGTTGTTTCGTTCTTGTAAAATTGTATTGCAACATTGAAGATTGAAACACTGAATGCAAAAAGGGAGACAGCCTTTGTACTGCTGTATAATTCTGACACAAAAGAAGGATTCCAATTACCAACCTGAGCCAGACACTTTGGACACCTCCAATCACCTTTAGGAACATCTTGTAGGGGTGGAATTAAACAGAAGGTGTGGTAACTGTCATCACAGCCGTCACACAGCAGGAGTCGATCCTCTTCATTACCTTGTCCACAGATCAGGCAAACATACAGATCCACCTACAAAAGGAACAAACATAATGCAGTCTGCCACACAGCCTCCTTCCACTACCTTCACTTCATCGAATCCTAACTCAACAGTTTACTTTCCATTCCACTGACATATTATTCCAGCTTTCCTAGAAAGGTTCGAAGCATTTCACATCAAAGTGTGGCAACAAATTCCTCCTCTCAGAGTAAGGGATTTTTCAGAATTTCACGTATTTGTTCCCGACCATTTTAAAATTATGGCCCTTATTTTGGACTACCCACTTATTAAAACATTTTTATGCCTATGCTTAAAACTGCTTATAATTTATTCAGTCTTGGTCTTCACTCTCTTCTCTAACTTAGTCATCCCCGATAGCTTTGCACTCTTACAACTAAAGTTTTACAGAGTCTATGCAAACCTCAATTTCAAAGAAAAAGGGCAGGCAAGCTCTAAATGCAAAGCACCAGTGACAGCAGATCCCATTTTTGCCAGCAGAAGATGGTGACAATGCATGGATTCTAAAGGGAAACAACAAAAATCTGAGCCATTTGAAATTTGTGACTAGATCAAACAGGCCTCAGCTTCACCGTTTCATGGGCTTTAATTTATTCCTAAAGATTATGCACCAGAACTAGCCAAGATGCCTTTACATCATGGGCATGTACCAGACAACACAAATGTTTTCCAAATGTTTTGCTGTGCATGCAAAAGCTTGAAAAATTCAGCCACGATATCAGTCTAATCTCATTGCTGACGATACTATCAAGTAGCACTTATTCAGCAATAACCTACTCAGTGAAGCTCAGTTTTGGTTCCACCAGGATTTCAGTCCAAATGTCATTACAGCCTTGGCACCAACAAGGTCTAAAGAGCTGAATTCCGAAAGAGAGAGTGACTGCCTTTAGCATCAACACAGCATTTGATTGAGCACAAAGGAACTTCAGTAAAACTGAAATCAATATGAATCAAGAGAAAACTCTGCTGGCTGAGATTTAAAAACAAGAAACTGTGGATGCTGGAAATGCAGAACAAAATAAATTAGAGGAACTCAGCAGATCTGACAGCATTTGTGGCATGAAGCATAATGAATGTCAAGTCTTGGGAGTCTCCTTCAGAATAGTTCTAAAGATGGATAATTAGACGTAAAACATTAATTGCAATATCTTTCTTATTGGAGACTAATCATCTCAATCCCACAATATTGCCTAGGCAATTCGCGAGGGTTGTGCCCAAGGCCAACCATCCTCAAAGTTGCTTCAATGACTTGTGTTCAAATCATAAAAAAGGTCAGACAGCAAGAATGTTTGATGATTGCAGTGTTCTGTATCACTCGCAACTCCTCAGATAATGACATGACCCACATTTAGGCTTGGGCTGACAAATGCCAAACAGACATCACAAAATGCCAAGCAATGACATTGCCAACTAGAGAATCCAATCGATTCCCTTGAATATTCAATACCAATGCTATCACTAAACCACTGAATCCAAAATCAAAACTTGCAGGTTTATCATGATCATAAACTGAACCAGAGAGCCTCGTTAATACTGTGACTACAAAAGCAAGTCAGAGACCTTGAATTCAGCAGCAAGTAACATCCCTCCCAACTCCCAAAGCCTGACCATCATTTTCAAGGTACATGTCAACACTGTCATGGAATACCTTCCAGTAATGCTAGAGAAGATAATCATCCAACACTAAGCATCCTACTTGATCAGCATCCATTCAACAGATTAAACATTCACCAAGTTTCTCCGCTACAAACATACAGCAAACAGTGTGTACCATCTACAACATTCATTGATTCATTCCCCAAGATTCTTTCCAAAACAGTGATCTGTTGTTACCTAGGAAAGTAAGGACAATAGACACATGGGAATTAAGTCACTGTTCATTCAAAGTCACTGGGCCAACACCTTGAAACTCCTTCCCTGTTTATTTTCAGTCGCTCACGGGATGTGGGCATCACTAGCTGAGCCAGCATTTATTGCCCATCCCTAGATGCTGGTCATCAGCTGCCCTCTTGAACCGCAGTCCATGTGCTTCAGGAAGACCCATAAATGTCATTAGCAAGAATGTTTCAGGATTTTGACCCTACCACAAAAATATCAAAGTCAAGATGGTGGGTGGCTTGGCAAGGAACTTCGAGATGGTCATGATCCCACGTAACTGCTGCCATTCCTGCTCCTTCTAGATGGCTGTGTTCATGGGATTGAAAGACACTGTCAAAGAATCTAACATTGAATGTCTGCAGTGCATCTTGCAAATGGTACACACTGCTGCTATTAAGCAGGGTTGAAGACAGCAGGACCCATTAAGTGTTACCCTGAATCATGTCAAGCTTCTTCAGTGTTGTTGGAACTGCAATCTGTCACACACCTGACTTGTGCCTTGTGGACAGGCTTTGGGAAGACAGGATGTGCATTACATGATATAGTATTCCTAGTCTCTCACTTCATCTTGCAGCTACTGTATTTATATGGCAAGTCTAGTTCAGCTCCCAGCCAATGGTATACTATAGATGTTAATAATGGGTGGGTAGCAATGGTAACACCATTGAATGTCATGGGGCAATGGTGAGATAGTCTCAGACAGGCCATTTGTTGACATGCACAGCTAGCAAATGTTATTTGTCACTTGTCAGCCCAAGCCTCCCTGCATTTAGACCTGGACGACTTCAGCACCTTAATAGTTGCAAATGGTGCTGAACTTTGTGCAATGAGAGAATATACCCACTTCTCAAAACTCGCCAATACCCAGTTCTGACCTTATGTCAATGGGAAGGTCACTGATGAAGCAGTTGAAGATAGTTGGGCCAAAGGCACTATCTTGAGGAACTCCTGGAGAGGCACCCCAGAGCTAGGATGACTGACCTCCATTAAACACAGACATTTTCCTATCTGCCAGGTATGACTTCTACTGGTCGAGACATTTGCCTTTTGATTTGATTGGATTTTGAGGGCTCCATGATACCAGATCTCAGTCAAATGCAGCCTTAAACAGCCAGTCTCACCTCAGCTCTTTTATTCAGCTCTTTTGTTCAGTTTGAAACAAGGCTGTAATGAGATCAGGAGTCCTGTGGTCCTGGAACTACCTAAACTGGGAGTCAGCAAGATTATTGCTCAGCAGGTGTTGCTCGATAACACTGCTGACAAGATCTTCCATCTCTTTACTGATGATAGAGAGCACGATAGGATACGAATTGGCCACAT
Source organism: Chiloscyllium plagiosum (assembly GCF_037043375.1). Classification (NCBI taxonomy): domain Eukaryota; kingdom Metazoa; phylum Chordata; class Chondrichthyes; order Orectolobiformes; family Hemiscylliidae; genus Chiloscyllium; species Chiloscyllium plagiosum. The sequence continues at coordinate 58,573,913 of NW_028270164.1, read as the reverse complement.
TGGATTTATGCTGCTTTTTGTTATAGGGTGTTGCTAGGCAATATGGTCATATAAGCTGACCATATAGGCAGATGCCAGTTTTGTCGCTGCAATGGAACAGCTCGAAAGAGGTGTGGCAAATTCTGGAGCACAAGTCTTCAGTGTTATTACCATAACGTTGTCAGGGCCGTTTGCAGTATCCAGTGTTTCCAGCAATTTCTTGCTATCACATGGAGTTAATTGAATTGGTTGAAGGCAAGCATCTATGACACTACAACCTTTGCTGGAGGCCAGGACTCACAATCTTCATCCAGAAGTGTGGAAAGAAGACTAAAGCACTTGCAACAATGATCAGCTGGCTCCCCCATCATTGAGAATATAGATATTTGTGAGCCTCTCCCTCCAGTGAGTTATTTAATTGTCCACAAACATTTATGATTGGATGTGGCAAGACTGCAGACCTTCAATCTGATGAGTTTGCTGCATCTACTACTTGCTGCTTATGCTGGTTGGCATGCAAGTAGTCCTGTTTTGTAGCTTCACCTGTCAACACCTCATGCTGCTCCTGGTATGACCTCCCACGCTCTTCATTGAACTAGGGTTGATCTCTTGGTTTGATGTTAATGACAAAAGTGGGGTCTATGGCCACTCTGAGGTTGTAGATTGTGTTCATATCAGATTGTTGAATGCTCACCACACCTCATGTCTTGAAATGCTTGAACTGTTTCAAGTGATTGTGCCAAACACAATGTAAGGTTTTGAGAAGATTTATAGCTCAGGTGGAGATACTGGATGTAGGTTTGCTCACTGAGCTGGAAAGTTCGGTTTCAGATGTTACGTCACCATGCTAGCTAACATCAGTGAGCCTCTGGATGAAACACTTGTGGTATGGCCCGCTTTTTATTTACTTGTTTAGGTTTCGTTGAGTTGGTGACGGCATTGCCCGTGGTGACGCCATTTCCCGTTATTTTTCTCAGGGGTTCTTTCCTGTTCTTTTTCTCAGATCCCATGGGTGTTCCGTTGGTTTGTCTGTAAGTTTTGTTGTTGAAGTTAATATGGGTGGTAAGGTATCAAAAGGAACCAAGACAGAAGAGGATGAAATAATGTTCTCCTGTGACATAACAGCCCTGTTCATATCCATCGACGTCAACGTGGCCAAGGAAACACTGACTACACTATAAGAAGAACCAAAGACACATACACCAAACACCACCAACTTCATGAGCAAGGACAATATAGTCAAGCTACCTGTGCCTTACCCACCCACTTCACCTTCAACAACAAAACCTACAAACAAACCAAAAGAACACCCACGGGATCTCAGATATCAGGGTTTTAGCAGAAGCAGTAATGCAGGGACTCAAACAAACAGCTCTGTCAACCATTCAACCCAAACTTTGGGTCCGCTACACGGATGACACCTTTTTGTCATCACTAAACGAAGCAAATTAGAGGAAACCTTCAAGACCACCAATAATCCCCTTACTAGCATAAAATTCACTAAAAAGAGAAGGAAAACAACAAACTGCCATTGCTAGATGTCGCAGTAGAGCGAACAGCCAATGGGGAACTTCAAACCAACGTCTACAGGAAAACACCACATACGGACCAAATACTGAACTACAGAAGTAACCATCCCAACATCCACAAACAAAGCTGCATTTGAACATTATTTCAACGAGCCACCACAAATGGTAGCGCAGTGGAAGTATGAAGAGCAAAGGAAGATCACCTATACAGTGTTTCCAAAAAGAACGGGTACCAAGTGAACACAGTCCACAGATTTCTCAGCAACAAACCCAAACAACAGACAAAACACGTCCAGAAACCCTAGCCACTTTCCCCTACATCAAAGACATCTCGGAAATGACTGCCAGGCTACTCAGATCATGGTAGCCCACAAACCTATCAACACACTAAAACAGTAGCTAATGAACTTGAAAGACCCGAAACAGATAACAAGCAAAACTAATGTCATTTACAAAATACCTTGCAAGGACTGTAACAAACACTACAGGATACATGAACATCAACTAGCCACAAAAAGACATGACCCACTCTCCCTATCCTTACATACAGATGAGGAAGGACACCACTTCGACTAGTAACACATCCATCCTTGAACAAGCCAAAGAGAGACATATGTAAGAATTCCTAGAAGCATGGCATTCCCAACCAGAATTCTATCAACAAACACACTAACTTGGATCCCATTTACAACATCCTGAGAAAAAGAACAGGAAATGACATCACCAACCCAAGGAAACCTAAAATAAATAAAAAGTGGGCCATACCATCAGTGCTTCATTCAGAGGCTCACTGATGATCTTACCTAGGATGGTGATGAAACATTTGAAAACGAACCTTCCAGCTCAGCGAGCAAACCTACATCCAGAACAATGTAAGGTATTACCAATGCAAAGGCAGGACTTTGCAGTAATCACTCTTCCCAAAAATATCATGGACAGGTGCATCTGCTGCAGGCAGATTAGGGAAGATGAGATCAAGTGCTTTTACTTCTTGTTGGTTTCCATACCACCAACTGCAGACTCAGTCTAGCAGCATTGTTCTTTAGGAATAAACTAATTCAATTTGTAGTGCTGCTGCCAAGTCACTCTTAAGAGTCACAGCTATACAGCATGGAAACAAGATTCTTCAGTCAACTCACCCGTACCAACCAGATATCCCAAAAGTTTGTGCGAAGATTTGTAGCTCGGGTGCTCGTTGTTGTGGTTCTGTTCGCCAAGCAACAAAAACTTCCAGCTCGGCGAACAGAACCACAACGGATATCCCAAAAACTGATCAAGTCCCATTTACTAGCACTTGGCCCATATCTCTCTAAACCTTTCCTATTCGTGTACCCATCCAAGTGCCTTATAAATGTTGTAATTGTACCAACCTCTACCACCTTTTCTGGCAGCTCGCTCAATACATGTACCACCTCTGTGAGAGCACATGCTCCAGTGATTCCCAAATCGAGTGAATAAATCAATATTCATTCTTGCCCCAAGACTTTGAATTTCAGCCCATTTCAGGTGCAGCCCATCTTTGCAGCACAGCTCCTTAGTGTCCGTATTAGATTAAATTAACCCCTCTTTTTAAGATGTCTTTCAGCATAAGCAACTATTCACTGACCCCCCCCAACCCCACCTACTCTCTCCTCCTCGCGAGCTGACACCACATAATCACACCTGCCCCTTCAGACACGATCCAATTAACCTCAGCCGAGCCTGCACCACCAAGACCCAACTCCATCGCTTGTCTACTCCCTTTCAGCACTCTAATTTACACTTGTGTAATTACCTGTCAATGGCCATCAGACCTTTAAATTACAACAGCTGACTGCTGTGAAAGGGGGTCTTGGTTTGCCTTCCCTACAGTTCTGTGCTACAAATTTCCAGTATAGGTCTAATTTACTTGTGAAAACTGGGTGACATGGGCAAGTTGGGCTGAAGAGTCTGTTTCCATGCTGTATGCCTCTCTGGCTCTAATGGAATTATGACTCCACATTTCTGCGGGAGCCCTGAGCACAATTTCCTTACAGAAATTAGCTTTTCTACTTGAGGGAGGGTGGGCTCAAGTATTCTGTCCGAATGATATTACTTAGGTTTTTGGAAAAATGTCTCATTCTTCATTCTAAAGACTAGGTCTAGTTGAGCAGCCCTGACAATGTCAATAAATACAAAAAAGTCCACCAGTCCTTTGTATAAACCAAGCAAGCATTAAGTATTAGGCAAATTATTAAGTAAAAAATGCAGTAAATCTGTCCCAAGAATATTAAAACCTATTACACAAAAATAGTTTTATTCTACTTACAATATTTGAGGTTGTCATATTCCTGTTGTTTCTGATTGGTCTGGCTCGCTCGGAATCAGTGGCACGATTCTCACTTCCCTCTTTCTTCATTCCATGCATATTGTACTTTTCTGGATTTTAATAAAAAGATATCTCATTCAGGACTAATGGAAACCTGAACACATTCTTTGCTGTATTGCTATGTTAACAGAAATAGAACACTTGTTATTGTTAACATCCAATGAACCTCCAGATCAAAGTGTACATTAGAGTACCAAATTTTACTGTGATATATCTCATTCTCATATCAAATGAGAAACCCAAGTACACCATTCATTTCCTGTCACATAGCCAAAAAGTATTTTTAAAAATTAAGCATTTTGTGTGATGTTTTAGATTTATAGTCAAATTTACAAATTGGTCCTAAACAAATTTTGTGTCAGCATTCAAAGGGAAGGAATTGGTGGAGAATGGTCTCAGGGAAGTGGGTGTCAGATTTTTAAGCCAAGTTGCTATTAAAATGGAAGAGGTGTTATGTACCTTAAAAATATGAAGATGAGGAGGATCCAAGATGTTGGCGATCTGTTAGGTCGACTGTGCTGGGGCTCTGCATCAAAACCCAAGGAAGATGGGTTTTCACTCCATTGCCCCTCCCCTACCCCCCTTCACTAGACATAAGTCTGTTAAAATAACATTCAGAGTGCTTAGAACCTTTTAAATTCAGAAGATGAAGTCTAATAAAGGAAAGGGAGCCAAAGAATCCCAGCCAGCAAGGCACTCCCCAACAAAACAGGAGGCATCCACTACCAGTCCCGACTCCCACGGCAGCACCTTTGAACCTGTTGAACCAACAGAATCTAATCTCAGAGTCTGTTAAGCTCCAAGAGAGAATTGACTGTGCTGGAACAGCTGTATGCCATGCTAAAACAGCACGAACAGGAGATCCAAGCACTGGATTGACGCGTTGAGGCGGTCGAACAAAGGACCTCCACATCCGAAACTACGGCGGAGAATTCAGAGGGACGAATCTAAACACCACGTTCAGACCCTGTTGGATCAGGTTGACAGTCTCATAGGTAGAGGTTGGAGGAAAAAAAAACTTACAATTTGCCCGGCTCCCGGAGCGTGAGCACTTGGCTCACTCCCGCAGCGCCTGGGGCTGGAGGTCGAGTCAGGCCAGGTGTGTGGGGAGTAGGCTACCAGATTGCAATGCGCAGGGCCGGGTCAGGTAAAAAAAAAAACAAACTAAAAACAATTATGGACAATGGTGAGGGGCGGTTATTTCTTTTATAAGAATGAATGGGGTTGATGTATGGAGGGGACAGAATGAGCACCCACTGTTAACTCCCATGTGTGTAATTAATTGGTTTTCGGGTCTTGGTATTGCTTGGGTCTGGGGCATGGCCTTAGCTGGAAGGAACCAGGATGGTTGTAGGGTTTGGGACGAATGTCCCCTGTGGGCGAGGGGAAACATCTACAGCGGTTTGTTGTTATGTTTGTTTGGTTAAGTTAGGTGTAGTGGTTAGTTTTTTTTAGTTCTAGTAATATTTGTAGAAATAGTTTTTAGATCTTATAAGTTCTGTGTTTTTTCCACGCAGCATGCCATGAATAAGCTTCTTATTCTCGGGGGACTGTGGGCTGCTGTGCGCCGTCACGGCTAATGGTTCATTTAGATGGTGCACTTGGAATATAAAAGGGAGCCACTCTCCGATTAAAAGAAAGAAGTGCTCTAAACCTTAGAAAAGAAATAGTTGACATTGCTCTGCTGCAGGAACACACTTAACTGACAGGGAATGTTTGAAGTTGCTGTAAAGAGGATTTGGCAGGGTATTCTTCCTCTTTCAACTCCAAAAGTAGAGGCAAGGCCAGATTAATATGAAGGAACCTTCCATTCCAAATAGTAGAACAAATCAAGGTTGAATACGGGCGGTTCATCATTCGCAAGGCCTTAATACAGAGGGAAACGTATGGCATCCTGGACGTCTATTGTCCCCTGGCACACCAACATAAATTCTTAATTGACGCAATTTTTAAATTAATGGCTTTTGGGTGCACCGTAAGATCATAGGAGGAGACTTTAACAGTCGCATGGACCCAGAGGTAGACAGGATGCCATGGGGTCTCTCAGAAATGTCCCTGCAATCTAAACAGCTAGTGGACTTGTGCAGGCAATTAGGGCTAGTGGATGTGTGGAGATGTCTCCACCCTAATGGTAGGGATTTTACTTTTTACTCTAACCTGCACAAATGCCAAACAAGAATTGATAAGTTCTTTGCTCCATTGGTCTGTTTGGATTTGGTTTTCTTCTTGCAGGATTGTGAACGGAGCTATCTCAGACCATGTGCAGTGCACTTGGATGTCAAGATTAAGGGTAATGGAACAGATATGCGACACTGGTGCATGGACCCGTTCCTTTTGAACGATAGTAAATTTATAAAGTATCTCAAAAGAGAGCTCGGGGCGTTCTGGAACATCAATTCAGGTATGGCTAGTAATTCATCAGTGCTTTGGGAGACAGCCAAGGGGTACTTAAGGAATTTGATTATTCATATTCAGCAACCAGGGAAAAGCAGAAAGTGGAGCTCAAGGCCCAGCTAAAAGCAGCCGAGTCGGCATATTATGACAGACCATAATATGCTTATTTTGTTAAGTGGTTGGGAGTGCTATATAGTGACCTCAAGGCAGCTGTTCTTACAAATGACATTAGGTCAGATAAGTTTAGCATTGGAAAAGGCAGCCAACAAGGGTGCCCTCTCCCAACACTATTATTTACCTTAGTAATTGAACCATTGGCAGAGGTCATTTGGAAGGACCCTGAAATAGTGGCTCCAAAAGGTAGGAACAGGGGAGCACACAATTACTCTCTTTGCTGATGTTCACCTATTTTTGGCTAATCCGGACAAATTAAACTATTCAGCATCTTCTAGGGATATAGAACAAACTTTACAAAGTCAGAAGCTTTGCCTGTGGGGGCTTGGTGGGAGTGCCTGACCTGGAGGATAGAACAGTTTCCCTTTCGATAGTCACAAAAAGGTTTTCTTTATCTGAGCATTTTTATTACCCCCTTTTTCCATCAGCTGTACATAGCTCGCTTTGTGCAATTGTTTGATAGGATAAGACAGAATTTTTGCAAGGTTTGTAGCTCAGGTTGAGATTTAGGGTGTAGGTTTGCTCGCTGAGCTGTAGGTTTGATATCCAGACGTTTCATTACCTGGCTAGGTAACATCATCAGTGGCGACCTCCAAGTGAAGTGAAGCTGTTGTCTCCTGCTTTCTATTTCGATCTTTCTCCTGGATGGGGTTCCTGGGGTTTGTGGTGATGTCATATCCTGTTCGTTTGCTGAGGGGTTGATAGATGGCATCTAGATCTATGTGCTTGTTTATGGCGTTGTGGTTGGAGTGCCAGGCCTCTAGGAATTCTTTGGCATGTCTTTGCTTAGCCTGTCCCAGGATAGATGTGTTGTCCCAATCGAAATGGTGCTTTTTTCATCCGTGTGTAGGGCTACAAAGGAGAGAGGATCGTGTCTTTTTGTGGCTAGCTGGTGTTCGTGTATCCTGGTGGCTAACTTTCTTCCTGTTTGTCCTATGTAGTGTTTGTGGCAGTCCTTGCATGGAATTTTGTAGATGACGTTGGTTTTGTCCATGGGATGTACTGGCTCTTTTAAGTTTGTGAGTTTTTGTTTGAGAGTGTTGGTGGGTTTGTGTGCTACTAGGAGTCAGAGGGGTCTTAGTAGTCTGGCTGTCATTTCTGAAACTTCTTTGATGTATGGTAAGGTGGTTAGGGTTTCTGGCTGTGTTTGGTCTGCTTGTCGTGGTTTGTTCTTGAGAAGTCTGCGCACTGTATTTTTTGAGTATCCGTTCTTCTCGAATACGTTGTATAGGTGGTTCTCCTCTGTTTTGCGTAGTTTGTCTGTGCTGCAGTGTGTGGTGGCTCGTTGGAATAGTGTTCTGATACAGCTTTGTTTGTGTTTTGGGATGGTTGCTGGTGTAGTTAAGTATTTGGTCAGTGTTTTGTCGGTTTTCTGTATACGTAGGTTTGTAGTTCTCAGTTGTCCTTTCCTTCGACTGTGATGTCCAGGAAAGCGGGTTTGTTGTCAGTTTCTTCCTCCTTGGTGAACTTTATGCCTGTGAGGGTGTTGTTGATGTTAAATGTCTCTTTTATCGTGTTTCATTTTGTGATGACAAATGTGTCATCTACGTAGCGGACCCAGATTTTTGGTTTCATGGTTGGTAGGGCTGTTTGTTCTAGTCTTTGCATTACTGCTTCTGCTATGAATCCTGATAGCAGAGATCCCATGGGTGCGCCGTTGGTTTGTTTGTAGACTATATTGTTGAAAGTGAAGTGGGTGGTGAGGCACAGGTCCACTAGCTTCATGATGTTTTTGTTGGTAATGTGATTGATGGTGGTTGGTGTGTGTGTGATGGTCTCTTCTAAAAGTGTGGTAAGTGTTTCCTTTGCCAGGTCGATGTTGATGGAAGTGAACAGTGCTGTTACGTCGAATGAGATCATTGCTTCATCATCTTCTATTTTGGTGTTTTTGATCATTTTTAGGAATTCCTGGGTGAAGTGGATGGAGTACTGTGACTCTTCTACTAGGTACTTCAATCTTGCGTGTAGTTCTTTGGCCAGTCTGTAAGTTGGTGTTCCAGGTAGTGAGACTATAGGTCTGAGGGGGGCTCCTGGTTTATGGATTTTTGGTAGTCCTTAGAATCGTGTGGTGTTGGTCCCGTCGGGTTTCATTTTCTGTTTAATTGTCCGGAATTGTGTAATTTCTTAGGAGATATGTAATTTTGTTTCCTAGTTGTGGGTCGGGTCTAGCGCCATCTGTTGGTGGGTGTTGGTGTCTGCGAGTAGTGCATTGGCTTTCTCGTTTAGTCCCTTCTGTTCAGGATGACAGTGAGCCGACCTTTGTCTGCAGGTAATATAACGATGTTTTTGTCTTTTTTGAGGTTTTCTAGGGCTTTCTTTTCTTGTGTGTTCAGTTTCTTTCCTTCCCTCTTTCTGCTCAGAGTAGGTGCAATTGTCTGTCTGATCGTTTGCTGTGTTTCTTCCGTCAGACTGTTGTCCTTCAATGTGGTTTCTAATGACACTAGGAATTCCTGCTTGCAAGCATATCGGCAATTGAAATTTAATCCTTTGACTAGTACCGCTTTTTCTGTGTCTGATAAGTTCTTTATCCATGCCCCTGTGTTATCAGTTTTGTCTTTTTTTGAGTTTGTCCAGTTTTTTCTTCAGGTCCCGATTTTTCTTTATCTGTGTTTGTCGTTGTTTGGTGTTTATGGCTCGTTCTATCGCGTCTGTCCATTCTTGATTTGTTGTTTTATCTGTGTTTGTTGTTGTAGGAATCCTAGTAGCACACAAACCCACCAACACTCTCAAACAAAAACTCACAAACTTAAAAGAGCCAGTACATCCCATGGACAAAACCAACGTCATCTACAAAATTCCATGCAAGGACTGCCACAAACACTACATAGGACAAACAGGAAGAAAGTTAGCCACCAGAATACACGAACACCAGCTAGCCACAAAAAGACATGATCCTCCCTCCCTTGTAGCCCTACACACGGATGAAGAAAAGCACCATTTCGACTGGGACAACACATCTATTCTGGGACAGGCTAAGCAAAGACATGCCAGAGAATTCCTAGAGGCCTGGCACTCCAACCACAACGCCATAAACAAACACATAGATCTAGATGCCATCTATCAACCCCTCAGCAAACGAACAGGATATGACATCACCACAAACCCCAGGAACTCCATCCAGGAGAAAGATAGAAATAGAAAGCAGGAGACAACAGCTTCGCTTCACTTGGAGGTCGCCACTGATGATGTTACCTAGCCAGGTAATGAAACGTCTGGATATCAAACCTACAGCTCAGTGAGCAAACCTACACCCTCAGTCAGAATCTGCAGTGGTGGGAGGGGTTACCAATATCTTGGTTAGGCTGAATAGTCTCAATTAAAATGAATGTTCTTTCTTGGCTACTATATCCTATGAGAATGCTCCTGCTGTTGCTGCCCAGACAGGTGTTGCAGAGGCTAAATGGATGGCTTGGATCCTTCATATGGTGTCATAGACACCCTCTCATTAAATTTACTAAGTTGCTTCTCCCACAGGGTATTGTGGTGGGGTTTTGAATCTCCCAGATTTAAAGCGATATCAAATAGGTATCCTATTCTCACAGGTGGACGACAGGGTGCACAAGGATCAGAGGTCGTTATTGCTTGACATAGAGGCTTCTCAGGTAAGGTGACCCTTTGTTAATTTATTGTTTATGGACAGGATGAAATGTGCGACTGAGAATTGTAAAATTCAGATTACCATAAACACGGTCAAAGCATGGAGAATAATGTGGTAGGGTGAGGGAAATTCACGCAAGACCTCACCATTCATCCCTTTAGTTGGAGCCCCAGGATTTAAGCAGGGTCAACGGACTCTGGCTTCAAGGCATTGGAGGTCAAGGGAGTCCCCTGTTTGGAAGATTTATTTGAGGGAGAGGTCCTGATGTCCTTTGACCAATTAAGTTACAAATATGGGCTACCTACTCGGGACGTTTGCATTATTTCCAGATTAGGGACTACATACAGCGAAAGACCATGCTCTTGGATCAGCCCTATACATCTCATATGGAGGGAAGAGCGCTCCGGTGTGTGGGCAATCTCTCAGTTAGTACTCTATACCATTTACAGAGAGGGGGCGCCCTGGAGGATATGGAAAGACTATGGAGTCTGGAGTCAGGACTGGGAGAAGAAATTTCGTTTGAGACATGGGAGAACATATAGAAATTTTCTTCATGTTCTCCCACTTGCAATGAAGCGCAAGCTATGCAGTTAAAGATTCTTCACAGGGGCCACATGGCTCCAGAACGATTGGCAAAGTTAAAGAAAGGAGCATTTCCAGGACGTCCTAAATGTAAAATTAGCACGGGCACCCTTACACATGATTTATGATCATGTTACAGGATCCATGAACATTGGGATGCCATAGTTAGTGAGATGGAGGGGATTCTGGGAACTGAGGTTAAGGCAGATCTGATATCCTTTCTTTTGGGACTGCCAAATTTGCCCTAGTTGGATGAGCACGGGAAGAGACTATTTAACATTCTCATACACTGTGTAAGGAAGAACACACTAATGAACCAGATCTCAGAAAAACCCCTGGGTCTAATGGGGTGGTGTAGATTGGTGCAAGAGCACATCCCCCAAGATCGTCTCAAATGTGGTGCGCCAGAAAACAGAACCATTCTATAAGACGTGGCAGGCCTTTTTAAATTACATTGATACGGACTTGTTGGTAATGCTGACCAGGGCCTTTATTATAGCCGCGGAGGCCAGTCTTGACAGTCCAGGGGCCCTGGGAGAAGCAAGCTTGACAAATACTCCTTGCATCTCCCCTGTCTAGTCCGGTTAGAATTTTATGAGTTTTTATGAGATTCCCCGCTCATTTGTCTGAACTCTAGCAATAACAATCCTAACCTCGTCAATCTTTACAACTGATGCTCCCATAGGTGGGAGCCTCAGTGGGGCTGCAGCAAGTGGTGGAATTGAATTTAAATTTAAACTTAAAAAGTGTAATTTAATTTTAAGTCAATTTAAGTTAAGCTAACTTAAGATGATTTTATCTAATCTGACTCATTCTAGGTTGGATTGGGTTGGTTTAGTGCAATGTGGGTCAACCTAATCTAATTTGCTAATAACAGTTACTTACTGAATCTCAATGAGGAGGGATTCTTTTGTAATTTTTTTCTTCTTTCCTTTTTATTTGAGATAGTTTTGGTGTGTTCTATAGAGTAGTAGGCAATTTTCTGTTAACGTTTTGTAATACAAGATTTTTTTTTGTATTTTTATAATTTTGTAAAAGAATAAAATGTCTAATAAAAAAAAAAAGATCTATTCCAGAATATTGAGGCACGAATTGCTGGACCACTAAATGACATCTTTGTATCCTCTTTGGCCACAGATGATGTCCCAGAGGATCAGAGAATAGTCAATGCTTCCACATGGTTAAGAACAGTAACAGGGTAATCCAGCAATCAGGCCTGTGATCTTCACAGCAGTGGTAGGGAAAAGTATGGAAAAAGATTGTCAGTGACAAGATCTATATGCATTTAGAAACAAATGGACTTATTAGCAATAGACAGCATGGCTGTGTTTGGCAAAGTTGTGCCTCACTAACCTGATTGAGTTTTTAAGGTGGTAACAAAGATTGATTGCTAAGGGAAAAGCAGTTGATGTTGCCCACATGGACTTCTGTAAAGCCTTTGACAAGGTCCCTCATGGTAAAGGTGAAGTCAAATGGTATCAGGAGTGAGTCAACAAAATGGGTACAGAACTGGCTTAGTCATAGGAAAGAGAGAGGATCAGTGGAACAAAATACTTTTCAGAATGGAAGGCTGCAATGGCTAGTGGTGTTCCACAGTGCTGCAATCTCTGCTGTTTGTGGTCTACATAAATTATTTGAGGAAAACATTTGCGGACATTCAAACACAGAAGATAGGAGAAGGAGGCTATTTGCTCATCACAATCATAGTTGATCGTCCAACTCAATAAACCTGCTTTTTCCCCATAACCTTTGATCCCATTTGCCCCAAGTGCCAGAGCTAGCTACCTCTTGAACACATTCAATGTTTTGGCATCAGCTACTCCATGTGGTAATGAATTCCACAGGCTGACCACTCTTAGGGTGAAGAAATGTCTTCTCATGTCTGTCCTAAATGGTCTATCCTGAATCCTCAGATTGTGGCCCCTGGTTCTGGACACACCCACCATCGGGAACATCCTCCAACTGTGACCTCGGATTCTGAGCAAACCCACCATCAGGAACATCGTCCCTGCATCTCCCCTGTCTAGTCCTGTTAGAATTTTATGAGTCTCTATGAGACCCTCCCCTCATTTGTTTGAACTCCAGCAAAAACAATCCTAACCTCGTCAATCTCTCCTCAAAGGTCAACCCCACCATCCACAGAATCAGCCTGGTAAACATTTGATGCAATCCCTTGAGAGCAAGAATATCCTTCTTCAGAAAAGATGACAAGAACTGCATACAATATTCCAGACGTGGCCTCATCAAGGTCCAGTATAACTGCAACAACACATCTCTGCTTCTGTACTCGAAACCTCTCAAAATGAAGGCCAACATACCATTTGCTTTCTTCACCGCCTGCTGCACCTGCACGCTTACCTTCAGCAACTAGTGCACAAGGACCTCTCCCAATTTACAGCCAGCCATTCAGGTAGTAATCTGCCTTCTTTTTGCTTCCAAAGTGAGTAACCTCTCATTTATCCAAATTATACTACATCTGCCATCTCTTACCCAACCTATCCAAATCATGCTGAAGGATCTCTGCATCCTCGTCACAGTTCATCCTATATCATCTGCAAACCTAGAGATGTCACATTTTGTTCCCTCATCCAAATCATTAATGCATATTGTGAATAGCTGGGGTCCCACGCCTGCCAATTTGAAAAGGACCCATTAAAGGAAATGTATAGGGTAAATAGACAAGGTCTTTTCCATGGCATATGGGGGTCCAGAACTAGAAGGCATAGGTTTAGGGTGAGGGGAAAGATTTAAAAGGGACCTAAGGGGGTCTCACAGAGTGGTGCGTGTCTGGAGTGAGCTGCCAAAGGAAGTGGTGGAGGCTGGTACAATTACAACATTGAAAAGGCATCTGGATGGTTATATGAATGGGAAAGGTTTAGAGGGATATAGGCCAAGTGCTGGCAAATGGGACTAGATCAGTTTAGGATATTTGGTCAGCATAGATGCACTGGACCAAGGGGTCAGTTTCCGTGCTGTATATCTCTATGACAATACAAAGGTTGGTGGAGTTGCAGATAGTGAGGAGGAGTGTCACAGGATGGAGTAGGATGTAGATCAATAGACAATAGGTGCAGGAGTAGCCATTCTGCTCTTCGAGCCTGCACCACCATTCAATATGATCATGGCTGATCATCCTTAATCAGTATCCTGTTCCTGCCTTATCTCCATAACCCTTGATTCCACTCTCCTTGAGAGCTCTATCCAACTCTTTCTTAAATGAATCCAGAGACTGGGCCTCTACTGCCTTCCAGGGCAGAGCATTCCACACAGCCACCACTCTCTGGGTGAAGAGGTTTCTCCTCATCTCTGTCCTAAATGGTCTACCGCTTATTTTTAAGCGGTGTCCTTTGGTTTGGCACTCACCCATCAGCGGAAACATGTTTCCTGCCTCCAGAGTGTCCAATCCTTTAATAATCTTATATGTCTCAATCAGATCCCCTCTCAGTCTTCTAAACTCAAGGGTATACAAGCCAAGTCGCTCCAGTCTTTCAGCGTAAGGTTATCCCGCCATTCCAGGAATTGACCTCGTGAACCAACGCTGCACTCCCTCAATAGCCAGAATGTCTTTCCTCAAATTTGGAGACCAGAACTGCACGCAGTACTCCAGGTGTGGTCTCACCAGGGCCCTGTATAGCTGCAGAAGAACCTCTTTGCTTCTATACTCAATTCCTCTTGTTATGAAGACCAGCATGCTACTGGCCTTCTTCACTACCTGCTGTACCTGCATGCTTACCTTCACTGACTGCTGTACAAGAACACCCAGATCTCTTTGTACTGTCCCTTTACCTAAATTGATTCCATTGAGGTAGTAATCTGCCTTTCTGTTCTTGCCACCAAAGTGGATAACCACACATTTATCCACATTAAACTGCATCTGCCATGCATCTGACCATTCACCTAACCTGTCCAGGTCACCCTGTAATCTCCTAACATCCTCCTCACATTTCACCCTGCCACCCAGCTTAGTATCATCAGCAAATTTGCTAATGTTATTACTAATACCATCTTCTATATCATTAATACATATTGTAAAAAGCTGCAGAACCAGCACTGATCCCTGCGGTACCCCACTGGTCACTGCTTGCCATTCCGAAATGGAGCGGTTTATCATTACTCTTTGTTTCCTGTCAGCCAACCAACTTTCAATCCAAGTTAGTACTTTGCCCCCAGTACCATGTGCCCTAATTTTGCTCACTAACCTCCTATGTGGGACTTTATCAAAAGCTTTCTGAAAGTCCAGGTACACTACATCTACTGGATCTCCCTCGTCCATCTTCAGAGTTACATCCTCAAAAAATCATTTGGAAGCATGGGCAGAAAAATGGCTGGAGGAGTTTAATTTAGACAAATGCGAGGTTTTGTATTTTAGAAGGTCAAGTACAGCTGGAAATTATATAGAATTGGCAGAACCCTTAAAAGTATTGATATGCAGGCAGATCTGGGTGTGCAAGTCCAAAGATCATAAAAAGGTGGCAGCACAGGTAGATAACGTAGTAAAAAAAGGCTTACGTCATGCTTAGCTTCATTGAATTGGGCATCAAGTATAATGATAAACAAGTCATGTTACAGAACTTTAGTTAAGCCACACTAAGAATATTAGGTAAAAACAATGACTGCAGATGCTGGAAACCAGATTCTGGAGTAGAGTGGTCCTGGAAAAGCACAGCAGTTCAGGCAGCATCCGAGGAGCACTTAGAATATTGCATATAGTTCTTGTCACCACACGATCAGAACGATGGCAATGTCTTGGAGAGGGCCCAGTAAAGATTTAGCAGGATGTTGCCAAGTATGCAGGATTTTATCTGTAAAGAAACATTTAATAGACTGGGTTTGTTTTCACTGGGACACAGGAGGTTGAAGGGCAACCTGATAAAAATTTTAAAAGACTGTGAATGGCATGAATGGGGTTAGTGTAGGGCTTTTTCCCCAGGGTGGAGGAGTCATTTACTAGAAGACACAGGTTCAAGGAGCTCACAAGTGGTGGGGGGGGTTTGCTTTGAGTGAGTTTAAAGAGATGCGAGAGCCAAGTTTATCACATACAGGGTGGGGAGTGCCTGGAACACACTGCAAGTGGTGGTGGTGGTGAAAGCAAACAATAGCAGAATTCAAGAAACACCTGGACGAATACATGAATAGCAAGGGAACAGAGGGATACAGATCCTATAAGTGAAGACAGTTTTAGGATGGAAGGGCAAAATGTGTTAGCACAGGGTCTGTTCCTCTGTTGTATTCTTCTTTGTTCTAACTGGATGGAGGTTTTCTTCAACAGGTTTCATTCCATTAGTTGCATTGGATTTGACCTCTATCCCTAGGAATTTAAAAAAAACCTACATTACTGCCCTACCTAGCTCCTTCTCAGAATTCGAACTGGGCTATATCTAAACTAAAGCTGGGCTAAAAATGTTACATCAAGCTCAGTTTCTGACTTCCATATTCACTCCATCAATAAGGCCTCCATAATAACATTTGTCTCCTCGCACCTCAGCTCATCTTCTGAAATCTTCATCCATGTCTTTACCACTTGCAAGTACTATTATTCTAATGTTCTCTCAGACAGCCTTCCACCTATCCATAATACTGCTGTACACATCCTAGGTCAAACTGAATTCATTCACCCATCCTCCATGTTTGATTGTCCAGCAGCTTCAGTTTCTGCAACAAGTCAATTTTAAAATTCTCATCTTGTTGTTTTAAACTGTTCCATGGCTTCAGTCTGCTTTTCTATAATATACTCCAGACTGCCTAGTCACCATAAGCAACCCCACAATGAATAAATGATTAGTTTACAAGAAGTTGGAAAAAAAAAATCAGTTCACAACCACAGCAATATATAGGAACAATAAAGATTTAGCACAATGGAAATGCCCGTAGTGTTAGGTAAGGGGTAAATGTAGGGGTATGGGTGGGTTGCGCTTCGGCGGGTCGGTGTGGACTTGTTGGGCCGAAGGGCCTGTTTCCACACTGTAATGTAATCTAATCTAAATTGAGCTAACATGAAACAGTCTCTGCAACCTCAGTAATTCTATCAAGAGAATACAAAAAAAGATCTGATTAGATAGAAAACATGAAGGCTCAACCCTGACCATAAGAAAATTATACTCTGAGCAATTTAGGTACAACAAAAGATGTACAATTTGCAATCCAAAATCAACTTACACCACATCTTTTGCTAAATTGGAATATTTTGAATGGCCTTTGGCAAATTCCAATTTATATAGAGCTTGAAATGTATTCAACAAAATAGAAATATATTAGAAGCAGCATTAGATTATTTCAGGGGGTCAGTTAACTCAGTAGCTTGTGTGCAAATCAAATTAAATGCCAAAATGCCAAATGGCTATTTAGTTCCCATTCCAGCCGAGACAGACTCCGGTACTATCTCAGCTCACTAAAATCGGTAAGTTAAAAAGAGAATCACAGCACTCTCTGCTATGGCTTAGTGAATAATCACCAAAGATCTGACTTTGATCAAAGAAATTAAGAATAATAATAGATTATTTATCCATACCACTTTCACATTTCATCGATCCACTCCTGGTTTTTGGTCGTAAATCATGGGCATGAACCTCCATAATCTCACTTGCCTCGGTCTTTACGCACCCCACCTACAAGTTAAAATAATTCAGATCATGATTAGGAACGTGGGACTGGAGTATCATAGCAATTACAGAAACGTGGCTTAGCAATGGACTGGACTGGCAGTTTAATGTTCCACGATACAAATGCTTAAGGATAGAAAAGGGGGGTAAGAGAGAAGGTGGCATTTTTGATAAGAGATAGCATTACAGCTGTACGGAGGGAAGATATTCCCAGAAATCCCAGGGAAGTTATTTGTGTGGAACAAGGAAATGAGAAAGGAATGATCACCTTATTGGGATTGTATTATAGACCCCTTAAGAGTGAACGGGAAATTGGGAAACAATTTTTAAAAGAAGATTTCAGTTATCCATAAGAACAACAGGATGGTTAAGATAGGGGATTTTAACTTTCCAAACATAGACTGGGACTGCCATAGTATTAATGGCTTAGATGGAGAGGAATTTGTTAAGTGTGTACAAGAATATTTTCTGATTCAGCACATGGATGTACCTACTAGAGAAGGTGCAAAGCTTGACCTGCTCTTGGGAAATAAGGCAGGGCAAGTGACTGAGGTGTCAGTGGGGGAGCATTTTAGGGCCAGCGGCTATAATTCTATTAGTTTGGAAAAGGATACACCAGATCTAAAAGTTGAAGTTCTAAATTGGAGGAAAGCCAATTTTGACAGTATTACGCAAGAACTTTCAAAAGCTGATTGGGGGCAATTGTGCGCAGATAAAGGGACAGCTGGAAAATGGGGAGCCTTCAATAATGAGATCAGGAGTCCAGAGAGAGTATATTCCTGTTAGGATGAAAAGGAAAGACTGGTGGTGTAGGGAAAGCTGGATGATGAGAGAAATTGATGTTCTTGTTAAGAAAAGAAGGAAACAGGTGTTAGCTATAGACAGGAGAGATCAAGTGAATCCTTAGAAGAATACAAAGGCAGTAGGAGCACACCTAAGAAGAAAATCAGGAGGGCAAAAAGGGGACATGAGAAAGCTTTGGCAGATTGGATTAAGGGGAATCCATAGAGTTTTTACAAATACATCAAGGACAAAAGGGTAACTAGGGAGAAAATAGGGCCCCTCAAAGATCAGCAAGGCGGCCTTTGTATTGAGCTGCAGGAATTGGGGAAAGCTACTAAACAAGTATTTTGCATCAGTGTTTACTGTGGAGGAGGACACAGAAGATACAGAATGTGGGGAAATAAACGGTGACATCTTGAAAAATGCCCATATTACAGCAGAGAAAGTACTGGATGACATGAATCACGAAGAAGTGGATAAATCCCAGGACCTTATCAGGTGTACTCCAGAACTCTGTGGGAAGCAATTGCTGGGACCCTTGAAATATTTGTATCATCGATGCCTGCAACAATAGGTGAGGTGCCAGAAGACTTGAGGTTGGATAACGTTGGGCCACTATTTTAAAAAGGAGGCAAGGAAAAGCCAGGGAATTACAGACCGGTGAGCCTGACGTCGGTGGTGGGCAAGTTGTTGGAGGGAATCCTGAGGGACAGGAATTACATGTATTTGGAAAGGCAAGGACTGATTAGGGATAGTCAGCAAGGTTTTGTGCTCATGAACTTGGGAGTTATTTGAAGTGAAAAACAGGATTGATCAGTGCAGTACGATAGTCGTGATTTATATGGACTACAGTAAGGTGTCTGACAAGGTTCCTCATGGGAGGCTAGTTAGCAATGTTAGATCTCATGGAATACAGGGAGAACTAGTCATTTGGATACAGAACTGGTTTGAAGGTAGAAGACAGAGGGTGGTGGTGGAAGGCTGCTTTTTAGACTGGAGGCCTGTGACCAATGGTGTGCCACAAAGGTCAGTGTTGGAGCCACTGCTTTTCGTCACTGGATGTGAGCATAAAAGAGGTATAGTTAGTAAGTTTACAGATGACATCAACATTGGAGATGTAGTGGACAGCAAAGAAGTTTACCTCAGATTACAATGGGATCTTGAGCAGATGGGCCAATGGGCTGAGGAGTGGCAGATGGAGTTTAATTTAGATAAATGAGAGGTGCTGCATTTTGGAAAAGCAAATCAGAGCAGAACTTATAGCTGCCAGGGAAGTGGTAAGGTCCTAGGGAGAGTTGATTAAAAAAAGAGACCTTGGAGTTCCTTGAAAGTAGAGACTCAGGGAAATAGGATAGTGAAGGTGGCATTTGGTATTGATCAGAGCATTGAGTATAGGAGTTGGGAGGTCATATTGCAGCTGTTCAGATCATTGGTTATGCCACTTTTGGAATACTGCTTGCAATTCTGGTCTCCTTTTAATCTGAAGTATGTTGTGAAACTTGAAAGGGTCCAGAAAAGATTCACAAAGATGTTAATAGGGTTAGAGGATTTGAGCTACTGGGGGGTAGGCTGAATAGGATGAGGCTGTTTTTTTCTGGAAATCTGACACTTGAGGAGTGACCTTATAGAGGTTTATAAAATCATGAGGAGTAGGGATAGGACAAATAGACAAGGTCTTTTCCCTGGGCTGGGGGAGTTCAGAACTAGAGGGCATAGGTTTAGGGTGAGAGGGGAAAGATATAAAATGGACCTAAGGGGCAAGTTTTTCACACACAGGGTGGTGAGTGTATGAAATGAGCTGCCAGGGAAATGGCAAAAGCTGGTACAATTAGAACATTTAAAAGGCATCTGGATGGGTATGTGGATAGGAAGGGTTAGAGGGATATGGGCCAAGTGCTGGCAGGTGGGACTAGATTGGGTTAGGATATCTTTTCGGCGTGGACAAGTTTGACAGAAGGCTCTGTTTTCATGCTGTACATCGCAATATGTTCGATCTCTACGAACAGTGGAGAAATTTCTGCTTGGCATTTAACCGTTTTGAAACTACTGGAATTAAAAGTGGTTTAGCATACTTTTATATGTAAATCTGAACACAACCATCAAATTAGATTGACTGATCTAGAAATTAGTCAGTCGATTGGTGTTGAAACTTAAAAGAGAGATGTATCGATTTCAGGAAAGTTGGGAGAGGTTGGGTATTGGAGAATTCCCCAGTAGTCTTCAATATGAAGAAGGCAGCAAGGATTAAGCCACAGTCAAGAGTTAAGAGCCATGTTGGCTGGGATGCAGGTTTGCAATGCAGCGTGATGGCACAGGTTCAATCCACACACTAACTGCGGTTACCATGAAGGACTCCCCTTCTCATGCACCGAACCAGACCAGACCCCCTCAAAAGTATTTTAAGAAGGTAGCCTAGCCCTTAATATTTTTTAATTTAATGGCAAAAGTACCATGTTCCAGATGCACTGTAACTGGTCAAGCTATTTGACGTTAAGCAAAAACACAAATTTATTTAAACACTTTAAATAAAAAACAAAAAAGAACTTAGAACAATAATTCTGTTGGAAAACTTAACTAAATAGTCAATACACAGTAACGATTACTAATTAATTGTTCCAATACATCCCACAACCACACCCCTTGGCAAAAAGGTAAATTTAGACACAGATTCTCCCATGCAGTTGTCCAATCCAGGAGGGAAAAAACCATCAAGAGAAAATTCAGAGACAGTAGCCACAAGGAGACATTTACTAAATCTTCCAACTCTGTCAGGCCCCCATCCGCTTCTGATGCTACTGAAAAACCGAAACCCAGAAATCCTGATCACACCCAGAAAGCTGGCCACACCCATTCAGGTTGTTAAACACCCAAGGCCTCCCAAGCTGTCACTCTAGTGGTTTTGTAGAGTGCTCACAACCTTTGTCTTACAACCTCAAACACAAAAAACAGGACAAAAGTAACCTCTTGAAGTCATAGCATCATCACATTCTCCACCTCTTCACTTGCCTGAAGCATGGTGGTCCTCAAGTCAAACCACCAGTCATCTCAATCCAATGAGACAGCAGCCCTCCAGTCTAAGAGAACTGTGACGATTTTACCTTTAGGCACCAGTTCATCTTTACAAGAATCACATATCATTCCTGAATTAGGAAGATGCCAAGGATAAATAACTATATTTAAATCAGGAGACACTCAGATACTACTTTTAATACAAAGATAGTCATGGAGAATTAAGCAGTACTTTTATAACTTGAACAGACAAAGACTGACTGGATGGTGACAGTGTCAACTAAATCATTGCTAAGTGGCTACAAGAAGCAAAAATTCAAAATTTTGTACACAGACAGAAATCACCCCTTTTTAAAAAGAAACATGGAAAAAATATTTGAAGACAACATAAGGGTATTGAAAAAGATGGATAACGCCATTTCACAATGACAAGAAAGTAATTTTTGAGATGCATCTGGACCAGACCAGATCAAGGGACCAAATCAACAACATTACAGGACTCAAATGGGATTCAAAATGGGACAACAAGCAAATGGAAGAGAACAAAAAAAAACAGGAATTGCTGGAAAAACTCAGCAGGTCTGACAGCATCGGAGAGGAATCAGAGTTAACGGTTTGGGTCCAGTGAGCCTTATTCAGAACCAGTTCTGAGTCGTACCTCATTTCTTGTACAGAACAGCAGGTATGGGCCAGAGGTAGAGACACATGAGCAAGGAGGGTCATTGTCATACCACATGGAAACAGGCCCTGTGGCTCAACTTGTCTGTGCAAACTTGTCCAGGTTTCCTAAACTGAAATAGTCCCATTTGCCTGTATTTGGCCCATAACCCTCGAAAGCTTTCCTTTCCATGTAAGTGCCCAAATGTTTTTCAAAATGTTGTAACTATACTCGCCTCTACCACTTCTTCTGGCAGCTCGTTCCATGAACCACCATATGAAAACGTTGCCCCTCAGGTCCACTTTAAATCTTTCCTGTCTCACCTAAAACCTATGCCCTCTAGTTTTGGTCTACTCTACCACGGGGAGAAAACTTTGGCTATTCACTATATCTATGCCCCTCATGATATTATAAACTTATATGAGGTCACCGCTCAGCTTTCTGCACGGAGGAAAATCCCAGCCTAACCAGTCTCTCCTTATAGATTCAGTGACACTTATAAATCACTTTTGCACCCTTTCCAGTTTAATAACATCCTTCCTACAACAGTTGGATGAACTTAGGATCATTCGGGAGGCAGAGGGGGTCATAGATCGGAGCTTTAGGGAAGTAGTAACTCCAAAGATGGCAGATAGATGGGTGATAGTGAGGGGGACTGGGAGGAAGCAGCCAGTGCAGGGACCCCCTGCGGCCGTTCCCCTCAAGAACAAGTATACCGTTTTGGATACTTGTGGGGGGGGGGGACTTACCAGGGGCAAGTAACGGGGCTCAGGCCTCTGGCACGGAGCCTGTCCCCGTTACTCAGAAGGGAAGGGTGGAGAAGAGCAGAGCAATAGTAATTGGGGACTCGATTGTTCGGGGCACAGATAGGAGGTTTTGTGGGAACGTGAGAGACTCACGTTTGGTATGTTGCCTCCCAGGTGCAAGGGTACGTGATGTCTCTGATCGTGTTTTCCCGGTCCTTAAGGGGGAGGGGGAGACATGGGTAGAACAGGGACAGGATTGGCTGTTGCAGGTTCCAGGGTTTAAATGTTTTAGTAGGGTCAGAGGTGGGGGTAAAAGAGGGGGAGGTGTGGCATTGCTTGTCAAAGATAGTATTACAGCTGTGGAAAGGACGATGGATGAAGACTCGCCATCTGAGGTAGTTTGGGCTGAGGTTAGGAATAGGAAAAGGTGAGCTCACCCTGTTAGGAGTTTTTTTTACAGGCCTCCTAATAGTCCTAG
Organism: Chiloscyllium plagiosum; assembly: GCF_037043375.1. Classification (NCBI taxonomy): domain Eukaryota; kingdom Metazoa; phylum Chordata; class Chondrichthyes; order Orectolobiformes; family Hemiscylliidae; genus Chiloscyllium; species Chiloscyllium plagiosum. The sequence continues at coordinate 58,551,037 of NW_028270164.1, read as the reverse complement.
AAACGTAGAAGAACGGATTGCGAGGATGATTCAAGAGAAGAGTGAAAGTAATAGGGTGGTTGTTATGGGGGACTTTAACTTTCCTGATATTAATTGGGAAAGCGATAGCTCAAGTTCGTTAAATGGGTCAGTGTTTGTCCAATGTGTGCAGGAGGGTTTCCTGACACAATATGTAGATAGGCCAACAAGAGGTGAGGCCATACTGGATTTGGTTCTGGGTAACGAACCAGGCCAGGTGTTAGAATTAGAGGTAGGTGAGCACTTTGGGGACAGTGACCACAATTCGGTGACCTTTACTCTAGTGATGGAGAGGGATATGTGTGCACTACAGGGCAAGAGTTATAGCTGGGGGCAGGGAAATTATGATGCTGGGAGGCATGACTTAGGATGTGTGGCCTGGAAAAGTAAGCTTCAAGGCAAGGGTGTAATTGATATGTGGAGCTTGTTCAAGCAGCAACTATTGAGTGTCCTTGATAAGTATGTGCCCGGCAGGCAGGGAGGAAAGGGTCGTGTGAGGGAGCCGTGGTTTAATAAGGAATTGGAATCCCTTGTTAAATGGAAGAGGGCGGCCTATGTAAAGATGAGGCGTGAAGGTTCAATTGGGAGTTATAAGGAAGCCAGGAAGGACCTGAACAGAGAGCTAGAGCAGCAAGGAGGGGACATGAAAGGTCCTTAGTTGGTAGGATTAGGGAAAACCCTAAGGCTTTCTATAGGTATGTCAGGAATAAAAGAATGACTAGGGTAGGAATAGGTCCAGTCAAGGATAGTAGTGGGAAGTTGTGTGTGGATGCTGAAGAGATTGGGGAGACACTGAATGAATACTTTTCGTCAGTATTCAATCAGGAACAGGACATTGTTGTCAATGGGAGTACTGAGTCACAATTAAGTAGAATGGTATGTAGAGAAGAGAAGAAGTGTTGGAAATCCTGGAAAGGGTGAAAATAGATACGTCCTCTGGGCCTGATGGCATTTATCTTAGGATTCTCTGGGAAGCAAGGGAAGAGATTGCAGAGCCATTGGCCTCGATTTTTATGTCCTCGTTGTCTACAGGAGTAGTGCCAGAAGATTGGAGGCTAGCAAATGTGGTTCCCTTGTTCAAGAAGGGGAGTAGGGATAACCCTAGTAACTATAGGCCGGTGAGTCTCACTTCTGTTGTGGGCAAAATCTTAGAGAATTGTAAGGGATAGGATTTATGAACATCTGGATAGGAATAATGTGATCAAGGATAGTCAGCATGGTTTTGTGAAGGGCAGGTCGTGCCTCACAAACCTTATTGAATTCTTTGAGAAGGTGACTAAGGAAGTGGACGAGGGGAAAGCAGTAGATGTGGTGTATATGGATTTTAGTAAGGCGTTTGATAAGGTTCCCCATGGTAGACTACTGCAAAAAATACGGAGGTATGGCATTGAGGGTGAGTTGGAGGTTTGGTTTAGGAGTTGGCTGGCTGGAAGAAGACAGAGGGTAGTAGTTGATGGCAAATGTTCATCTTGGAGTGCCGTCACTAGCGGTGTTCCGCAAGGATCTGTTTTGGGACCATTGCTGTTTGTCATTTTTATAAATGACCTGGAGGAGGGGTTAGAAGGTTGGGTGAGTAAGTTTGCGGATGATACGAAAGTCGGAGGAGTTGTAGACAGTGAGGAAGGATGTGGCAGGTTACAGCGGGATATAGATAAGCTGCAGAACTGGGCAGAAAGGTGGCAAATGGAGTTCAATGTAGCGAAGTGTGAGGTGATTCACTTTGGTAAGTGTAATAAAAAGATGGGGTACTGGGCTCACGGTCGGATACTTGGTAGTGTGGATGAGCAGAGGGATCTTGGTGTCCATGTACACAATTCTTTGAAAGTTGCCACCCAGGTAAATAGTGCGGTGAAGGCGGCATATGGCGTACTGGCTTTTATTGGTAGAGGAATTGAGTTCCGGAGTACTGAGGTCATGTTGCAGTTGTATAGGACTCTGGTGCGGCCACATCTGGATTATTGTGTGCAGTTTTGGTCGCCATACTATAGGAAGGATGTGGAGGCACTGGAACGGGTGCAGAGGAGGTTTACCAGGATGTTGCCTGGTATGGTAGGAAGATCGTATGAGGAAAGGCTGAGGCACTTGGGGTTGTTTTCATTGGAGAAAAGAAGGTTTAGGGGTGACTTGATAGAGGTGTATAAGATGATTAGGGGTTTAGATAGGGTCGACAGTGAGAATCTTTTTCCACGTATGGAGTCAGCTATTACAAGGGGGCATAGCTTCAAATTAAGGGGGGGTAGGTATAGGACAGATGTTAGGGGTAGGTTCTTTACTCAGCGAGTCGTGAGTTCATGGAATGCCCTGCCAGTAGCAGTGGTGGACTCTTCCTTATTATGGGCATTTAAGCGGGCATTGGATAGGCATATGGAGGATAGTGGGCTAGTGTAGGTTAGGTGGGCTTGGATCGGCGCAACATCGAGGGCCGAAGGGCCTGTACTGCGCTGTATTCTTCTATGTTCTAACAGGGCAATCAGACTTGTATGCAGTATTTCAAATGTGACCTTACCAATGTCTTATACGGTTATAATACGATATCCCAACTCATGTACTCAAATCTCTGATTGATTAAGACAAGCATGCCAAACAACTTCTTCACCACCTTGTCCACCTGTGACACCACTTACAATGGGCCTGCACCCCTCCATCTCTGTAGAACCCCACTCCCTGGGCCCTCCCATTAATGTACAAATCCTACCATGCTTTGTCTTATCAAAATGCAACTCACATTTATCTGAATTAAAGTCCATCTACCATTCCTCAGCACACTGGCCCAGTTGATTAAGATCCAGTTGTATGCTTAGATAACTTCCTTAACTGCCCACCATATTACCAATTTTGGTGTCTTCAGCAAACTTACTAACCAGGCCTCCTGTATTCTCATCCAAATCATGTTTAATCAATTGGAGATTGGCATCCGGAATGTATACACATCCCTTTTCCTTGTTTAGCAAGCTAACAACATAGTGCTGGATTTCATTAAGAGGTATTTTAAATAAAGGGTTAAAAAGGTTCCATGATAAAATTAAGGGACAAATAAACAAACAATATTACAGTCTGTGGCACCACTATAAAGGAGACAGAAAACTCAAAATTCAAGTGACCATCATGAAATGCCCTGGACCTGAACACCTTGCTGGCAGTCCAAAACTTAATTCAGTCTCAGCATGAGCTATTTTTTGACCAAATGTTTTTGCGGAATCCTGCTCTTGGATTCCTGTAGAGCAGTAAAGATGATGTCTGCGCTGACTGAGGAATCAGGACAGTAATACATTCATTCCTGATGAAGAGCTTATGACGAAATGCCAATTCTCCTGCTTCTGGGATGCTGCATGACCGGCTGTGCTTTTCTAACATCTCACTCTTGGACAGATTAAAGATGAGCCCACTGAAGTCTTTGCAAATCATCCAGTGCAGCTTCTGAGCACAACTCAACCAGGCAGGTCTCATTTTCTACTGGCCGAAGCTATAACAAAGCTGAATCCAAAAGACGCAATGTCAAACAGGGACATTGCATGTTATCATAAGTGTACCTGAGGGTTTTGTTGTGTGGTAAAGGTGCAGATCAACCATCATTATTTTTCTGTCAGGTTTAGGTTCAGATCACTTTCAAGTGAATTGAAGATTTGTCTGAGGACTAGACAGAAATGTGGGTTTACTATATGAGCAAGGTTTGAATTCTATAATTACATAACCTGCTGCCTTATCCAAATGCAATTGTAATTGAAATTGTTATGGTTTTAATAACAGGAAGTTGCAAGAATAGCCTGCAATGTGATATCAACAAGTCATGGAAGTGGTCAAAAATTTGGTCATTAACACTGCTACCTCTCAATGCCAGGAACTCAGATTCAATTCCGGTCTTGGGTGATGGTCTGTGTTGATTTTACATGTTCTCTGTCTGTGTGGGTTTCCTTTGGGTGCTCCAGTTTCCTCCCATAGTCCAAAGGCATGCAGGTAAGTGGATTGACCATGCTAATAAATTGCTCCATAGTATCTAGGGATTTGCTGGCTGGATGGATGTGCAATAGGGCTGTGGATAGAGTCTGGGTGGGATGTTCTTCGAAGGTTTGGTGTAGACTTCATGGGCCCAATGGCCTCTTTCTGCACTGATTCTATGAATGGGTGAAAGGGAGGTTGAAACTTTGGAGGGAGTGCTGTGGTGTGCGCATCCAGTTGAGGGGTGTGGAGCATCAAGTAAGGAATAGGTTAGCGTTAATAGGATCAGTCATTATAGTCATCAAGAAGTTACTGTAGGCTTTAATTCCTCTACCTTTCTCTGGGCAACTATTCAGGTCAGCAAGTTGGAACTCACCGATGTCTCAAAATATTAATTCAAGCATTATAGAACATGGATGTAAGTTTGCTTGCTGAACTGGAAGGTTTGTTTTCAGACTTTGTCACCATACTAGATAACATCAGTGAGCCTCCAATGAAGCCATCTTTATTGCAGAATATCTTCAGAGGGCTCCAGGTGCCCATCAGATGCTTACACTTAGAGCTGGTTGGCTCCTGAAGGACATAGCTGCGAGACAGTGTGAAGCAGGTGGAAGGAACAAAAACATACTTGACATTATTTTCACCAATCTGCCAGATGCAGATCTATCTGCCCCTGACAGAATCAGTAACAGTGACCAACGCACAGTCCTTGCAGAGACAAAGTCCCACCTTCACATTGTGAATTAGCTCCACCGTGCTAAACTGGACAGACTCAAACAGACCTAGTAATTAAATACTGAACAACCATGATGCACTATGGGCCACCAACAGAAGGAGAATCTTACTCCAACCTCATGCATACCCCCATTTAACCATTACCATCAAGCCAGGGGATCAACTCTGGTTCAGTGGAGTGTGCAGAGAACATGCAAGAACAGAACCACGCATAACTGAAAAAATGAGTCGTCAATCCAGTGAAGCCTCCAAACAGTAAATGTTAGACAGAGCTAAGCAATCCCACAACCAGTGTATCATATGTAAGCCACATGCAGTCGTGAATGGTGGTGGACAATTTAAAAACTCATTGGACGCAACATCATTACAAATACCCCCACCCTCAAAACGATGGAAAAACCCCAGCACATCAGTGCTAAAGATAAGGCTGAAGCTTTTGCAACATACTTCAACCAGGAGTGTCAACTGAATGATCCATCGGTCTCCTCCATTGGTCCTCCAGTGTGGAAGGCATCAAATAGGTCCTTCAGCTTATTTGATTCCTTCCACACGATATCAAGAAACGGTTGGAGACACCGAATACTGCAAACGCTGTGGCCCCCGATGACATTCTTGCAATTGTACTGTTGACGTGTGTTCCAAGGAACGGGCAATAAATACTGACCTCGCCATCAATGCCCATATCACAGGAGATATTTTATTTTTATAAAGAAAAGCACAGCTACCTCAAAAAAATTCAAAGAACTCTGCGTCTGCGTTCCATGGGCAGAGTTCCAAAGCAAACTATTTCTTTTTGATTTAAAATATTTGAACTTAACGTTTAAATGCGTGATATTTAAAACAGTGACTCCTTGTTCTAAATTCTCCCACAAGAATCATCACCTCCACATATACCCTGTCATTGCACAATGATGTGCCATTTTTCTTTTAGTTTGGTACTAACTTTAATATTTCTAGTTAACCATAAATGATGAGTCTATCCCTTGTTGGAACGTATTTATTTTGTATATTTCAAAATGAAATATCACCTTAAATGTCTGCCACTGCATCGCTTGACCTTTCAACTTAATCTGAAAGTTCATTTTAATTGGCTGTGTTTTCCTGGTCTCATAATTCCCCTCAATTACAATTTTAAAAATAGTCCCAGACCCACTCCCCTCTCCCTCAGACTGAATGCAATGTTCAAATCACATTATGAGGGGTATCCGCACTATGAGATCATTAATTAATCCCATGTCATCACCAAGCATCTACTCTTTGGTCAGCTCCAGCTCCAGACTTGCTATCCTAAAGATACAAACTCCAAAATATTTGATGGACTCCTCACGGTGGTCCTTCTGATACTTTTAGTGGATACAAATATTAAATTTAGGAGGCGAGGACTCAAGAAGGGCTTATGCCCAAAACGTCAACTCTCCTGCTCCTTTGATGCTGCCTGACCTGCTATGCTTTTTCCAGTGTCACACTTTTTGACATAGATTAAATTTGCCCATTAGCATCATCATGGCTTTCTGGCAAGCTCTCATTATTTCTTAATTTATACCCCACCTAGTGACCTCAACTGTTAGGAAGCTGTACACCACTCCCACAAGTGACTTCTACCCAAACCATTTCACACCTTGGTATCCCTAAACTTGGGTCATCTTCTCCATTGTGTTACTAGCATCTTTAGAAAACAAGGCCACCCCCCCCCCCCCCCCCACCTTTTCCTACTATCCGTGGTTCCCTAAATATCCTTATAGTTAGGTGTATCAGGGTCAGGACTTCATTGTGGGATGTGGGCATCGTTGGCTTGCCAGCATTTACTGCCCATACCCAGGTGCCCTTGAAGGCAGTGGCGCACTTCCTTGGACCACTAGAGTCCATCTGCTGTGGGTTGACCCACTGCCATTAGGTAGGGAATTCCAGGACTTTGACTCAGTAATAGTGAAGAACAGTGATGAATTTCAAGTCAGGATGGTGAGGGGCTTGGACAGGAACTTGCAAATGGTGGTTTTTCCATGTATCTACTTCCCTTGTCCTTCTAGGTGGAAGTAGTTATTGGTTTGGAAGGTACTTCGAGGATCCTGGGTGAATTTCTGCAGTTCATCTTCCAGATGGTACACACTGCTACTACGGAGTGTCAGTAGAGGGTGTGGTGCCCATCAACCAGGCTATTTTATCCTGCATGGTGTCAAGCTTCTCGAGTGTTAGAACATAGAACATAGAAGAATAAAGCGCAGTACAGGCCCTTCGGCCCTCAATGTTGCGCCGATCCAAGCCCACCTAACCTACACTAGCCCACTATCCTCCATATGCCTATCCAATGCCCGCTTAAATGCCCATAAAGAGGGAGAGTCCACCACTGCTACTGGCAGGGCATTCCATGAACTCACGACTCGCTGAGTAAAGAACCTACCCCTAACATCTGTCCTATACCTACCCCCCCTTAATTTAAAGCTATGCCCCCTTGTAATAGCTGACTCCATACGTGGAAAAAAGATTCTCACTGTCAACCCTGTCTAAACCCCTAATCATCTTGTACACCTCTATCAAGTCACCCCTAAACCTTCTTTTCTCCAATGAAAACAACCCCAAGTGCCTCAGCCTTTCCTCATACGATCTTCCTACCATACCAGGCAACATCCTGGTAAACCTCCTCTGCACCCGTTCCAGTGCCTCCACATCCTTCCTATAGTATGGCGACCAAAACTGCACACAATACTCCAGATGTGGCCGCACCAGAGTCTTATACAACTGCAACATGACCTCAGGACTCCGGAACTCAATTCCTCTACCAATAAAAGCCAGTACGCCATATGCCTTCTTCACCACACTATTTACCTGGGTGGCAACTTTCAGAGATCTGTGTACATGGACACCAAGATCCCTCTGCTCATCCACACTACCAAGTATCCGACCATTAGCCCAGTACCCCATCTTTTTGTTACTCTTACCAAAGTGAATCACCTCACACTTAGCTACATTGAACTCCATTTGCCACCTTTCTGCCCAGCTCTGCAGCTTATCTATATCCCGCTGTAACCTACCACATCCTTCCTCACTGTCTACAACTCCTCCGACTTTCGTATCATCCGCAAACTTGCTCACCCAACCTTCTAACCCCTCCTCCAGGTCATTTATAAAAATGACAAACAGCAATGGTCCCAAAACAGATCCTTGCGGAACACCGCTAGTGACGGCACTCCAAGATGAACCTTTGCCATCAACTACTATCCTGTCTTCTTCCAGCCAGCCAACTCCTAATCCAAACCTCCAACTCACCCTCAATGCCATACCTCCGTATTTTTTGCAGTAGTCTATCATGGGGAACCTTATCAAACGCCTTACTAAAATCCATATACACCACATCTACTGCTTTCCTCTCGTCCACCTCCTTAGTCACCTTCTCAAAGAATTCAATAAGGTTTGTGAGGCACGACCTGCCCTTCACAAAACCATGCTGACTATCCTTGATCCCATTATTCCTATCCAGATGTGCATAAATCCTATCCCTTACAATTCTCTCTAAGACTTTGCCCACAACAGAAGTGAGACTCACCGGCCTATAGTTACTAGGGTTATCCCTACTCCCCTTCTTGAACAAGGGAACCACATTTGCTAGCCTCCAATCTTCTGGCACTACTCCTGTAGACAACGAGGACATAAAAATCAAGGCCAATGGCTCTGCAATCTCCTCCCTTGCTTCCCAGAGAATCCTAAGATAAATGCCATCAGGCCCAGGGGACCTATCTATTTTCACCCTTTCCAGAATTTCCAACACCTCTTCTCTACATACCTCAAAGCCATTCATTCTACTTAATTGTGACTCAGTATTCACATTGACAACAATGTCCTGTTCCTGAGTGAATACTGATGAAAAGTATTCAGTGTCTCCCCAATTTCTTCAGCCTCCACACGCAACTTCCCACTACTATCCTTGACTGGACCTATTCCTACCCTAGTCATTCTTTTATTCCTGACATACCTATAGAAAGCCTGAGGGTTTTCCCTAATCCTACCAACTAAGGACCTTTCATGTCCCCTCCTTGCTGCTCTTAGCTCTCTTCAGGTCCTTCCTGGCTACCTTATAACTCTCAATAGCCCCAATTGAACCTTCACGCCTCATCTTTACATAGGCCGCCCTCTTCCATTTAACAAGGGATTCCAATTCCTTATTAAACCACGGCTCCCTCACACGACCCTTTCCTCCCTGCCTAACAGGTACATACTTATCAAGGACACTCAATAGTTGCTCCTTGAACAAGCTCCACATATCAATTACGCCCTTGCCTTGAAGCTTACTTTTCCAAGCCACACATCCTAAGTCATGCCTCACCACATCATATTTTCCCTGCCCCCAGCTATAACTCTTGCCCTGTAGTGCACACTTATCCCTCTCCATCACTAGAGTAAAAGTCACCGAATTGTGGTCACTGTCCCCAAAGTGCTCATCTACCTCTAATTCTAACACCTGGCCTGGTTCGTTACCCAGAACCAAATCCAGTATGGCCTCACCTCTTGTTGGCCTATCTACATATTGTGTCAGGAAACCCTCCTGCACACATTGGGCAAACACTGACCCATTTAACGAGCTTGAGCTATAGCTTTCCCAATTAATATCAGGAAAGTTAAAGTCCCCCATAACAAACACCCTATTACTTTCACTCTTCTCTTGAATCATCCTCGCAATCCTTTCTTCTACGATTCTAGGACTATTAGGAGGCCTGTAAAAAACTCCTAACAGGGTGAGCTCACCTTTCCTATTCCTAACCTCAGCCCAAACTACCTCAGATGGCGAGTCTTCATCCATCGTCCTTTCCACAGCTGTAATACTATCTTTGACAAGCAATGCCACACCTCCCCCTCTTTTACCCCCACCTCTGACCCTACTAAAACATTTAAACCCTGGGACCTGCAACAGCCAATCCTGTCCCTGTTCTACCCATGTCTCCGTAATAGCCACAACATCGAAGTCCCAGGTACCAACCCACGCTGCAAGTTCACCTACCTTATTCCGTATACTTCTTGCATTGAAGTATACACACTGCAAACCACTTTCCTGTTTACAGGCACCCTCCTTTGAAATTGATGCCATGTTCCTAACCTCCCTACACTCCAGGTCCTGCACCCTAAAGCTACAGTCTGGGTTCCCATGCCCCTGCAGAGTTAGTTTAAACCCCCCCCCCCCCCCCAAGAGCACTAGCAAACCTCCCACCAAGGATACTGGTGCCCCTCAGGTTCAGGTACAGACCATCCTGTTTATAGTGGTCCCATCTTCCCCAGAAAGAACCCCAGTTATCCAAATACCGGAATCCCTCCCTCCTGCACCATCCCTGTAGCCACGCATTTAACTGTTCTCTCTCCCTATTCCTCTTCTATCACGTGGCACGAGTAACAAACCAGAGACAACAACTCTGTTTGTTCTAACTCTGAGCTTCCAACCTAGCTCCCTGAAAGCCTGCCATTGTTATTGGAGCTGCACTCATTCAGGCAAATGGGGAGTATTCCATCATATTCTGGACTTGTGCCTTGTCAATGATGGACAGACGTTGGGGAGTCAGAAGGTAAGTTACTCACCACAGTAATGCTAGCCTTTGATCTGCTCCTGTAATCACTATTTATTTGGCAAGTCCAATTCAGTTTCTGGTCAATGATAACACCCAGGATTTTAATAGTGTGGAGTTGAGTGTTGGTAACACAATTGAATGTTAAAAGGTCCAGTGCTTAGATTGTTTCTTATTGGTGATACTCATAGCTTGGCATGTGTGTGGCACTAATGTTACTTGCCACTTGTCAGCCCAAACGTAGATATTGTTCAGACATGGCTGCATTTGAACATGGACTGTTTCAATATCTGAGCAATCACGAAATATGCTGAGCCTTGTGCAGTGAACATCCCCAATTCTGACTTCATGATGGAGGGAAGGCCATTGATAAATCAGCTAAAGATGGTTGGGCCTAGAACAGCACCCTGAAGAATTCTTGCAGAGACATCCTGGAGCTGAGATGACTAATCTCCCACAACCATCTTACTATGTGCTGGACATGACTCCAACCAGAGTTTGCCCTGACACCCATCAAGCCCAGTTTTGCTAGGATTCCTTGATGCCACACTGTCAAATGCAGCTTCGATGTCAGGCTCAGAACTCTCATCTCCGAATTCAGCTCTTTTGTCCAGATTTGACCCCAAGCTGTAACAAGGTCAGGAGCAGAGTTGCCCTCACAAACCCCAAACTCTGCTTCACGAAGCAGTTTATTCTTCAGCAAGTATTGCTTGTACATAATGTTGATGACACCGCCCATCAAGTTACTGTTAAAGCAAGAGTAGACTCATGGAGTGTTAGTTGGCTGGACTGGATGTGTCCTGCTTTTATGTACCTGACAAACTTTTCACAGAATCAGGTGGATGCCTGTGTTATCATTGTGCTTGAACAGTTTGGCTAAGGGAGCAGCAACCTCCGATTGAGAATAACCTCCATTATGTTGTGTGGTTCTATTACTGTAATAACAGCACAAGCACCAAGTGATGGACAGAGCTAAGCAAATCTACAACCAACGGATTAAATTTAAAAGGTTTTGCGGTCATGCAATATCCAGACAATGGACAATTAAACAGCTGACTGGAGGTGGTGGCTCCACAAATATCCCTATGCTGAATGATGGAAAAGCCCAGCACATCAGTGCAAAAGACAAGGCTTGAAGCATTCACAGCAATCTTCAGCCAGAAGTGCGGAGTGGATGATCCATCTTGGCCTCCTCTACTCATCCCCAGCATTACAGATGCCAGTCTTCAGCCACTTCGATTCACTTAACATGAGATGAAGAAATGGTTGGAGACACTCAATGCTGTGAAAGCAATGGGCCCTGACAACATTCTGGCATAGCACTTTTCAAAAACAAAAGTCTCTCACTCTGCCCCTTTTTGACCCATGCTGTGCATCTTTACCTAAATAATTTCCTTGCAATGCTGGCTTATCATTTTGCTACATATTCCCTCTCTCAAACTTTCCTCCTCTTCCACCACATCGTATCCCAAAAAGGCTTCTTTACAGGCCTAGTTATTCAATTAATCAGGAGATTGGTCCCACCACACTTCAAGCAAAGCCAGAGAAGTGAGACAGCTTTCTACGCGACTACTGGGCCAGTGCTCCACAAAATGAAAACTATTTCTATCACATCAACTCTGAGCCAACATTTTACTCTTTGACTTGATTTACCCTGTGTCAGCTTGCTCGTGGTTCAGGTAGCAACCCAGAGATTATTACACTAGAGCATCTGGCTCCTAACAGCAAGTTCTTAGTCCTCTCAGTGTCACTGGTACCAAGGTGAGCAACAATAACACCTCAATCCCTTTCCTCCTGCTCCAACTTTCTCTCAAGCTCTGTGGAGATATCCTTTACCCCAGCACTGAACAGTCAGTGTTTGTGCCGAGATTGCAAATATTAAGAAAATAATAATTCACTGAACAAGCAACAAAGGGTTAAGTCAGAAGAAAGTTACTGGAGGATTGGTACAACAAATTTGTTTAGATTGAGTTTTAGTCCCACACATATTGACAACATTGGAAAAAGGTTCAGAAAAATTACAGGAATGATATCGGAGATCTCATTTCTATGAAACACGAATTGTTTCTCAGTGCCAGATTTGCCAAGCATGGAGACTGGTTTTTATTTCAGATTTCAGTCTTCACTGTAGTTTGCTTCTCAGCCAGCATAATAACTAGCTCCAGAGACTCAATTTCTCCTCAGACACTTAAAACATCTTTGTTTACTTTATTTTGAGCATCAGGCTTGGATGCAATCAGAAAGGGGTACACCAAAATCAATTACTTGTTGAATTCAAATCTCTTAAAATGAAATATCAAGGGCCACAGTCATACTTATAAACGACTCAAGTAGTTCATTTATGACAGTAGACAGCTTTTGCATTGCACTGCATTACATTCTGGCTTCATGCAAGCAAGCCTTCAAGAAAGAACTAAATCAATTTTTGGTTGGAAGAGTTTTCCATCAGTATGAAAGGATTATACATGCATGATAACTGTGACCTGTTCTGGTTTTGATAGCCTGAGGAAGTCAAAGGCATTTTCAAGAAAACCTTCCCATTGTCTTCCGCCCCTCCTCATTCCCATAAGATACCATGACTGCTGTGAGTAGAAAGTATCTAATGACGCCTCCTCAGCAATTATTTATACGGCGGGTTTGAAGGGAATTTTCTACTAGTCCTTTCCACAAACCCACCAACAAACTAAAACAGCAGCTAAATGAACTTGAAAGACCCTATACAGACAATGAGCAAAACTAATGTCATTTACAAAATACCATGCAAGAACTGTAACAAACACTACATTGGACAAACCGGCAGAAAACTAGCCACCAGGATACATGAACATCAATTAGCCACAAAAAGACATGACCCTCTCTCACTGGTATCCTCATATACGGATGAGAAAGGACACCACTTCGACTGGGACAACACATCCATCAGAGGACAAGCCAAACAAAGACATGCACAAAAATTCCTAGAAGCATGGCATTCTAACTGGAATTCTATCAACAAACACATCGAGTTAGACCCCATCTACTACCCCCTGAGAAAAGGGGCAGGAATGACTTCAGAGAAAATGACATCACCAACCCAAAGAAACCCAAACATATAAAATAGAAAGCAGGAATTTTCAACATTGGTTCACATGAGGCCCACTGAAGAGGTTACCTTGTAGGGTAACGAAACGTCTGGAATTGAACCTTGCAGCTCAGTGAGCAAACCTACATCTAAAACCTCAACCTGAGCTGCAAATCTTCTCAAAACTCGCCGAAACATAAATGATCTATGGCAAGATTTGGAAGAGACAGTTGGCAATCATACCTCAAGAAAATTTTAGTGAAACAACATTGAGGAAATTCAATTAGCATACTTGAAATCCTATTTTAAATCCCATGAACCCGTTATCCAGTATTGCATTTACAGCAATTGAAGTACCAATTACAACTTAAATTTCACACTGTTAATTGATAACTGGCAGAATTGCACCCACCTCAGATCTCATGCGTTTCGCTCGTCGGGCCGGCATGCTCATTTCTGAAGAGTGCACAGACTGTCGCTGAACAATATCATGTGGCTTGTACTCTTGGTCTTTCTCATCATTGATCAGGCTTGGCTTCTGGACACACTGAAAACAATGACTGTAATCTTAATACAATTTGTAAAACTAATGCCTATTACCCAGCAAATAATTTAACTCAACTTTACATTTAAAAAAAGGTGAAGTATTCCTCATTGCCCTGTTTTTAAAAACTGCTTGATCAATGGCGTGGTATGCTAGGCAACTTCAGTGTCAGAGTGTGTAACTGGAGTCACATGTCAGATCATCTGAGAACAGCTCATCCTTGACTTATGCTCAAAAACCACTTGGCAATCCAACAGTTCACTCTAATTATTATTACTTGCATTGTCTTTTCCATTATTTTAATAATTAGTGATACCTGAACAGATTTTCTATATTATTTGCCCAATTCTGATTGTTATGTTACATAATTAACAATGTTAGTGGAATGGTTAAGGTTTTAATGAAAAACCTAAACAAAACGTGTATAAGTGAAAATGGTTACACACTAATAAGCTATTACAAAGAACAAGCATACATATCATGACACATTTGCCTCTTTGGCTTTGGTGAAATTGCAGTTCATTTAAATAATGCAAGTGTTACAAATAAAGCTCTTTCAAACAGTTAACACAGTTATATATGAAAGTTTGATTATGTCAGTTAATATTTTCTTAATATTTTATCTGATCTCAGCTAGGAGGACTGTACTCCTCACATACTATAACAAGTATAATGAATTAACACATTAGCCTGGGAAGAGTGCAGTCTAGTCAGCATCAGGATGAAACACCCAGGAAGAGTTTCCTGAACTCAATTGTTGGGAAAAAAATGACAAAATCTAAAATTTGATTGGCTGATAAGAAACTGTTGCTAGGGACGCTATAAATGGTAAAAATTAGGAAAACAACGAAGTGAAGTAAAAGAACCAAAATAATAAAATCTTTTAATTAACCAAAGAACTGTAAGGAAAGGAGAGTATGGTTAACTTAATTAAAAATCACAACACCAGGTTATAGTCCAACAGGTTTATTTGGAAAGCGAAAGTGAGGACTGAGTCAAGATTAGAGTGGTGCTGGAAAAGCAAAGCAGGTCAGGCAGCATCAGAGGAGCAGGAAAATCGACATTTCGGGCACCACTCTAATCTGTTTATTTGGAAGCACTAGCTTTCAAAACACTGCTCCTTAAGATTTACATAAGGGAAGTTCAGTTCAAGATTGGTGCGGCAGAAGAGCTCAGTGCTGTGTGGAAATTTTAAGTCATTCCAAGTAGTCTGGACAATCATATCTGCTGGAAGTGCCGTTGGTTTAATTAGCTTGATGCTTGGTTCTGCAGCAGTGAACCTGTAAGGCTGAGTGTTATATGGATAGTAAACCTTTAGACGTGGTCACCCCTCAGCTGAAGGCCTGAAGGAATGAATGACCATCAATTAAAAGATGGGGGGGGGGGCAGAAGGTAATGAGGAAAGATTCAGAGTGCACCTCATTCTAGAGCAATTTTCACTGTTGGAAAACTAAGTGCAACTGTTCTCTGGGGAACATTGACCAGATGCACAAGGTTGGAGCAGAAAGAGGGGGAGAATAATGGTGGCAGAAAATTCAAAAGTGAAGGGTGCAGACAGGTAGATCTGTGGCAGAGGCAACTCCAAGACAGTATGTTGCCTCCCTGAGGCCCAGATCAAGGATGTCATGCAATGGCTGAAGGGCGTTCTGGAGGGAGAGTTGAACAGCCCAGAGATTGCTGGTCCCAATGTCAAAAACAATATAGGAGAAAAGTGGGTATGGTCCAGCAACATTTTAGGGAGCTAGTAACTACTGGAAAAAAATAGTCAGAATGTTGTAGTGTTTGGATTACTCCTGGTACCACACACTAATAAATATAGGAATAGGCAGATAGAGACATGAACTTGTGGTTTAAGTGTTAGAGCAAGAGAGAGGGCACGTGGGGAGGTTTGCCGGGGTTTGAGGAACAGGGTGGATGTACAGTAGGGAAGTGATGCACAGACAAGTAAAGAAAACCACCAAATCAGTCTAGAAGGCAATGCAAATATAATCAAGTTATGGCATAAGGGAGCATAGTAAGGCTAGATACCATTCAATATAATGCAAGGAGTCTTACAAGTAAGGCAAATGAGTTGATAGTATGGATTAATACATGGGGATACAACATTATCACAATACAAGAGACATGGTTGAGAGAACAAAAGGACTGGCAGTTAATATTCCAGAGCAAAGAATCTTTAGGCAAAATAGTGAAAGGTGTAAAAGAGAAGGTGGTGGCACAAGACTTATCAAGGAGATAATTACTGTAGTAGGGAGGAATGGGTGGTTGGTATTAAAAGAAAAATCAGTATATTAGGGTTAAGAGAATAAGCAGAGAAACAGCAAAGGCCCATAGGGACCAAAGTATTAATCTGTGTTTGGAGCTGGAAGCTGTAGTTGACATTTAAAATGAGAACCCAAGAGTCACACAGCACAAAATCAGATCATTCTGCCCATTTCATCTATCCCGATCAGGTTTCCTAAGCTGAACTGGTCTCATTTGCCTGCATTTGGCACACATCTTTCTAAAGCCTTCCCATCCAGGTACCTGCCTTTTAAACATTGTAATTATACCCACCTCTATCTCTAGCAGTTCATTCCATGTATGCACCACTGAGAAAAAGTTGCACTTTTAAATCTTTCCCCTCCCACTGTAAACTTATGCCCTGCAGTTTTGGACCGCCACAACCTGGGGAAAGGACCTTGGCTATTCCGCTTCCTTATACTCAACTTTATAAATTGAGAGGTCAGTCTTCATCCTCCTGGGCTTCAGGGAAGTTCCAGTCTATCCAGCTTCTCCATATAACTCAAACCTTCCAGTCTCAGTAACATCCTTGTAAATCATTTTTGCATCCTTTCCAGCTTAATAATATCCTTCCTATAGCAGGGCAACCAGAATTGCACACAGCACTTCAAATGTGGCCATACCAATGTCTTATCCACCCATATCTTGACATCCCAACTCCTGGATTCAATGCTTTAACTGATGAAGGAAAGCGTACCAAATGCCTTCTTTACCACCCAGTAACACCATTTTTCAAGGACCTATGTACCTGCTCCTCTAGGTGTCTGTTTGACAACAATCACCAGGACTCTACCATTAACTGTGAAAGTCCTGCTCTGGCTTGTCTTGCCAAAGAACAATGCCTCATATTTATCCAAATTCGACACCATCTTCCATTCCTCAGTGCACTGGCCCAGTTGATCAAGATCCTGTTGTACTCTTTGAAATTTTCTTCACTGCACACTATAATTAACAAACTTGGTGTCATCAAACTTATTAACCATGCCTCCTACATTCTCATGCAAATTGTTTATATAAAAGTGGCAAACATGTACGCAGCACCAATCCTTGCAGGACACCACTGGTCATAGGCCTTCAGTCTGAATAATAACCATCTACAATCACCTTCTGTGTCTTTCTATCAAGCCAAGTTGGTATCCAAGACTTTGCATCTGTATTCACAATAGAGAAGGACAATGTAGGTTTAGAAATCAGTGAGGGGGTTTGTGATAAAGTAGAATCGATTCTCATTGAGAGAGAGGAGGTAGTAGCAGTTTTTTCAGACTGGAAAGTCTGAAATCCCAGGTCCAGACGAGATGTACAGCCTTGGAAGACCAACAAGATCGTAGGGGCTTCGACGGTTATCCTCAAACCCTCTCTGGCCACAGGAGGAGTGCCGGAGGACAGCTAATATAATAGTGCTAGTCAAGAAGAATGGAAGAGATAAACCAGGGAACCAGAGGTGAGGGGAGAGAGATTAATTGGAGGTTAAAGGATTAATCAAGGATAGTCGACATGACGTGTGTGCGTGCGCGTGGCTGAATCCTTTGCTGTTTGTTGGGTACATTTGTGAGATGGACATCAATACTGCAGGTTTCACCAGTAAGTTTGCAAATCAGACAAAAATTCATCATCCCGTAAATAACGAAGACGAAATCCTTGAAATGATATAGATTGGTTGGTCAGATAGGCTGAGCTTTGGCAAATGCGTGTATGAGGTCATGCATTTTGAGACCACTAACAAGTCATACATTAAATGCTAGGACCAAAAGGAAGTAGAGAGAGACAGAGGGATCTTGATGTGCAGGTCCATAGACCCTTGAAGTCTGCAAGACAGGTAGATAAAAAAGGTGGTTGAAGGCACATACGGATTACTTGCCTTTACTTAAGGCATTGAATGCATGTGTACATCACACTATAGCAACAATGTTGGGTTCTGGATTAGTGGTGCTGGAAGAGTACATTAGTTCAGGTAGCATCCAAGGAGCAGCAAAAGCACTTCAGCAGGAATAAAGCGGCATGGTGGTTCAGTGGTTAGAGATGGAAATGTGTAGCTGGAAAAGCGCAGGTCAGGCAGCATCTAGGGAACAGGAGAATCGACGTTTCGGGCATTAGCCCTCTCTCACTGCACCCCCCTGGTTCAGTGGTTAGCACTGCTGCCTCACAGATCCAGGGACCCGGGTTCGATTCCTGCCTCGAGCGACTGTCCGTGTGGAGTTTGCACATTCGCCCTACGTCTGCATGGATTTTCGCCAGGTGCTCTGGTTTCCTCCCACAATCCAAAGATGCGCAGATCAGGTGAACTGGCCATGCTAAATTGCCCATGATGTTACGTGCATTAGTCAAGGGTAATTCTGTTCGTCGAGCTGGAAGTTTTTGTTGCAAACGTTTCGTCCCCTGGCTAGGCGACATCATCAGTGCTTGGGAGCCTCCTGCAAAGCACTTCTTTGATGTTTCCTCCAGTGTTTATAGTGGTCTGTCCCTGCCGCTTCCGGTTATCAGTTTCAGCTGTCCGCTGTAGTGGTTGGTATATTGGGTCCAGGTCGATGTGTTTGTTGATGGAGTTTGTGGATGAATGTCATGCCTCTAGGAATTCCCTGGCTGTTCTCTGTCTGGCTTGCCCTATGATAGTAGTGTTGTTCCAGTCAAATTCATGTTGCTTGTTGTCTGCGTGTGTGGCTACTAAGGATAGCTGGTCGTGTCGTTTCGTGGCTCGTTGATGTTCATGTATGCGGATTGTTAGCTGTCTTCCTGTTTGTCCTATATAGTGTTTTGTGCAGTCCTTGCATGATATTTTATACACTACATTAGTTTTGCTCATGTTGGGAATCGGGTCCTTCGTTCTGGTGAGTTGTTGTCTGAGCGTGGCTGTTGGTTTGTGTGCCGTTATGAGTCCTAGGGGTCGCAGTAGTCTGGCTGTCAGTTCCGAGATGCTCCTGATGTATGGTAGTGTCGCTAGTCCTTTTGGTTATGGTATGTCCTCGTTCCGTGGTCTTTCTCTTAGACATCTGTTGATGAAGTTGCGCGGGTATCCGTTTTTGGCGAATACCTTGTGTAGGTGTTCCTCTTCCTCTTTTTGCAGTTCTGGTGTACTGCAGTGTGTTGTGGCCCTTTTGAATAGTGTCCTGATGCAGCTTCGTTTGTGTGTGTGTTGGGGTGGTTACTTTCATAGTTTAGGACTTGGTCTGTGTGTGTGGCTTTCCTGTATACCCTTGTAGTGAATTCTCCGTTCAGTGTTCTCTGTACCATCACGTCTAGGAATGGAAGTTGGCTATCCTTTTCTTCTTCTCTCGTGAATCGGATTCCTGTGAGTGTGGCGTTGATGATCCGGTGTGTTTTTTCTATTTTCGTGTTTTTAATGATTACAAACGTGTCATTAAGAGCAGCAAGGAGGGGACATGAAAGGTCCTTAGTCGGTAGGATTAGGGAAAACCCTAAGGCATTCTATAGGTATGTTAGGAATAAAAGAATGACTAGGGTAGGAATAGGTCCAGTCAAGGATAGTAGTGGGAAGTTGCGTGTGGAGGCGGAAGAGATTGGGGAGACACTGAATGAATACTTTTCTTCAGTATTTACTCAGGAACAGGGCATTGTCGTCGATGTGAATACTGAGTCACAAATAAGTAGAATGGATGGCTTTGAGGTATGTAGAGAAGAGGTGTTGGAAATCCTGGAAAAGGTGAAAATAGATAGGTCCCCTGGGCCTGATGGCATTTATCCTAGGATTCTCTGGGAAGCAAGGGAGGAGATTGCAGAGCCATTGGCCTTGATTTTTATGTCCTCTTTGTCTACAGGAGTAGTGCCAGAAGACTGGAGGATAGCAAATGTGGTTCCCTTGTTCAAAAAGGGGAGTAGGGATAACCCTAGTAACTATAGGCCGGTGAGTCTCACTTCTGTTGTGGGCAAAGTCTTAGAGAGAATTGTAAGGGATAGGATTTATGCACATCTGGATAGGAATAATGTGATCAAGGATAGTCAGCATGGTTTTGTGAAGGGCAGGTCGTGCCTCACAAACCTTATTGAATTCTTTGAAAAGGTGACGAAGGAGGTTGATGAGGGGAAAGCGGTAGATGTGGTATATATGGATTTTAGTAAGGCGTTTGATAAGGTTCCCCATGGTAGGCTACTGCAGAAAATACGGAGATATGGCATTGAGGGTGAGTTGGAGGTTTGGATGAGGAATTGGCTGGATGGAAGAAGACAGAGGGTAGTAGTTGATGGCAAAGTTTCTTCATGGAGTGCCGTCACTAGCGGTGTTCCGCAAGGATCTGTTTTGGGACCATTGCTGTTTGTCATTTTTATAAATGACCTGGAAGAGGGGTTAGAAGGTTGGGTGAGCAAGTTTGCGAATGATACGAAAGTCGGAGGAGTTGTTGACAGTGAGGAAGGATGTGGCAGGTTACAGCAGGATATAGAGAAGCTGCAGAGCTGGGCAGAAAGGTGGCAAATGGAATTCAATGTAGCTAAGTGTGAGGTGATTCACTTTGGGAAGAATAACAAAAAGATGGGGTACTGGGCTAATGGTCGGATACTTGGTAGTGTGGATGAGCAGAGGGATCTTGGTGTCCATGTACACAGATCTCTGAAAGTTGCCACCCAGGTAAATAGTGCGGTGAGGAAGGCATATGGCGTATTGGCTTTTATTGGTAGAGGTATTGAGTTCCGGAGTCCTGAGGTCATGATGCAGTTATATAAGACTCTGGTGCGGCCACATCTGGAATATTGTGTGCAGTTTTGGTCGCCATACTATAGGAAGGATGTGGAGGCACTGGAACGGGTGCAGAGGAGGTTTACCAGGATGTTGCCTGGTATGGAAGGAAGATCGTATGAGGAAAGACTGAGACACTTGGGGCTGTTTTCATTAGAGAAAAGAAGGTTTAGGGGTGACTTGATTGAGGTGTACAAGATGATTAGGGGGTTAGCTAGGGTTGACAGTGTGAACCTTTTCCCGCGTATGGAGTCGGGTATTACAAGGGGGCATAGCTTTAAATTAAGGGGGGGTAGATATAGGACTGAAGTTAGGGGTAGGTTCTTCACTCAGCGAGTCGTAAGTTCATGGAATGCCCTGCCAGTAGCAGTGGTGGACTCTCCCTCTTTATGGGCATTTAAGCGGGCATTGGATAGGTATATGGAGGATAGTGGGTTAGTATAGGTTAGGTGGGCTTGGATCGGCGCAACATCGAGGGCCAAAGGGCCTGTACTGCGCTGTATTCTTCTATGTTCTATGTTCTATGTGTCATCGACATATCTGACCCAGAGTTTGGGTTGAATTTGTGGTAGGACTGTTTGTTCTAACCTTTGCATAACTGCCTCTGCTAGGAGTCCCGAGATTGGCGATCCCATGGGTGTTCCGTTGATTTGTTCGTATATCTGGTTGTTGAATGTGAAGTGTGTTGTGAGGCACAAGTCCAGTAGTTTAAGTATGCCGTCTTTGTTGATAGGTTCAGCGTCCTGTTTTCTGTTCTGTATGTCCAGTAGGTTGGCTATTGTTTCTCTGGCTAGGGTTTTGTCAATCGAAGTGAACAGTGCCGTCACGTCGAATGATATCATGGTTTCTTCTTTGTCTATGTGTATATTACACGTTTGTAATCATTAAAAACACGGAAATAGAAAAAACACACCGGATCATCAACGCCACACTCACAGGAATCCGATTCACGAGAGAAGAAGAAAATGATCGCCAACTCCCATTCCTAGACGTGATGGTACAGAGAACACCGAACGGAGAATTCACTACAAGGGTATACAGGAAAGCCACACACATAGACCAAGTCCTAAACTATGAAAGTAACCACCCCAACACACAATCGAAGCTGCATCAGGACACTATTCAAAAAAGGGCCACAACACACTGCAGTACACCAGAAGTGCAAAAAGAGGAAGAGGAACACCTACACAAGGTATTCGCCAAAAACGGATACCCGCGCAACTACATGCCTAAGAGAAAGACCACGCAACGAGGACATACCACAACCAAAAGGACTAGCCACACTACCATACATCAGGAGCATCTCGGAACTGACAGCCAGACTACTGCGACCCCTAGGACTCATAACGGCACACAAACCAACAGCCACGCTCAGACAACAACTCACCAGAATGAAGGACCCGATACCCAACATGAGCAAAACTAATGTAGTGTACAAAATACCATGCAAGGACTGCACAAAACACTATATAGGACAAACAGGAAGACAGCTAACAATCCGCATACATGAACATCAACGAGCCACGAAACGACACGACCAGCTATCCTTAGTAGCCACACATGCAGACAACAAGCAACATGAATTTGACTGGGACAACACTACTATCATAGGGCAAGCCAGACAGAGAACAGCCAGGGACTTCCTAGAGGCACGGCATTCATCCACAAACTCCATCAACAAACACATCGACCTGGACCCAATATACCAACCACTACAGCGGACAGCTGAAACTGACAACCGGAAGCGGCAGGGACAGACCACTATAAACACTGGAAGAAACATCAAAGAAGCGCTTCGCAGGAGGCTCCCAAGCACTGATGATGTCGCCTAGCCAGGGGACGAAACGTTTGCAACAAAAACTTCCAGCTCAGCGAACAGAACCACAACAATGAGCACCCGAGCTACAAATCTTCGCACAAACTTTGAGTCAAGGGTAAATATAGGATAGGGAAATGGGTCTGGGTAAGTTACTCTTGGGAGGGTCGGTGTGGACTTGTTGAGCCGAAGGGCCTGTTTCCATACTGTAGGGAATCTAATCTAAATGTGACTACATTGCAGGAGAGATTTCCCCAGATGTTGCCTGGGCTAAAGTGATTCAGCTACAGAGAGATCAGATAGGCTACGGTTGCTTTCCTTAGAGCAGAGATGGACAAAGAGCGATCTGACTTGGTGTACAAATTACTGAGGGACATAGACACGATAGATAGGGAGAAACCTTTTCCTTCAATAGAGGGGTTAATAACCAAGTGGGCATAGGTTTTCAAGGTAAGGTGCAAGAGATTTAAAGAGGACTTCAGGAAAGGATTTTCCCCACAGACCTGTGGGCTCCAGAAATCACTGGCTAAAAGAAAGTCACAAGACATTTAACAACTATTTGGATGAACACTTGAAATGACCCGTAGCCTTGTATAGTATGCAAAGTTGCAGAAAATGGAATTAGAACAGTTGGAAGTGAGACGACCGGCACAAAAACAAATGGACCAAAAGCCGTAAAAATTGACTCTTTAAAAGAGATGTGCACTTCTATTATTAAAAAGGTTCCACAAATTATTAAAAGGGTCTTCACTGAGCATGCAATAGAGGTACTAATGATTGGGGCCCGACAGGTCAAACAAAGGAGGTCCAAATACTATGCAGTTGCTTTCATTAACTGGTTTGCAAAGCAATGCACATTAGAAAGCATGCATCATATCGGAGGTCAGCTTAATTGATCTCAGGAAGGAAATGTTCAAACTACAGTCGATTCTGCTATAACGCTACAACGCAAATAATGCGATTGAAAAATTTAGATGTTACTTGCAGAACCAGAACTTACTTTACCTGTATAATGCAATTCCAGCCCTATTTGATTGAGTGGCGCAACTAATGCATGATTTTGTTAGAACTTGATATCGCACAAGAATGGGACTATTGCTTTATATCAGAACCCACTGTATGTTTCACTTCAAAACAAGCCCAGGGAGACCAACAATTTTCTAAAGAACCTCTGTTGACTCAACAAAGTAAGCACTGCAAAGCCAGAATGCAATGTTTAATATCACAAGCACAAAAAGTTAAAATTTCACCAATTGATGAAATATTTGGAAGATTACGGAAAATGAGAGTTTTTGTTGGTGTGGTTGGTTTTATTATACAAGTATGCATATTAATGCAAATTCCAAAAAAACAACAAAATAGGTGGCATCTTAAACTACAGGCTCCAGGTGGAATATGTGCACATTCATTGCGAGGCCTCGGAGATAGTCTATAGCTAAATACAAGAAAGTAGAAAATGCATAACAACTCATATCAAAGCATGCACAGGAATGTTATCACCAAATATCTAAAGAGACAAAAGGGAGGAAATATTTGGACAGACAACCAACAACCTAATCAATTTGAGAAAATGCTAGAAAATCTCAGCAGGTCTGGCAGCATCTGTAAGGACAGAAAAGAGCTGACGTTTCGAATCGAACTGACCTTTTGTCAAAGTTAAAAAAAAAGGAGAAATAGGGAGGTTAGATTAGATTACTTACAGTGTGGAAACAGGCCCTTCGGCGCAACAAGTCCACACCGACCCGCCAAAGCGCAACCCACCCATTCCCCTACATTTACCCCTTTTACCTAACACTATGGGCAATTTAGCATGGCCAATTCACCTGACCTGCACATCTTTGGACTGTGGGAGGAAATCGGAGCACCCGGAGGAAACCCACGCAGACACGGGAAGAATGTGGAAACTCCACACAGTCAGTCGCCTGAGTCGGGAATTGGACCCAGGTCTCTGGCGCTGTGAGGCAGCAGTGCTAACCACTGTGCCACCTAGTATTTATACTAGGCTGAGAGAAGGTGAGTCATGGTTCCAGAAGCAAAGGTAGCAATAAAGAGGTGATAATGACAGTGCAGTGAGATTATAGGGAGATTAGGAGCTGTGAATGACCAAGGCTGAAGGCCAGGGCCACGTGACAAAATATGTGGGGGATGGGTGAAGCAGAGGCAAAATGGAAAATACGGGAGAAGCGTAGCAAAGGGGGAAAGAGGAGAGGAAAAAGGTGATGAGAGAGTGGGGAGCGAGAGAAAGAGACAATCAAGAAATAAAAGAGGTACTTCCTTGATTATCTCTTTCTCTCACTCCCCACTCTCTCATCACCTTTTTCCTCTCCTCTTCGCCTTTGCTACCCTTCCCCCCTGTTTTCCATTTTGCCTCTGCTTCACCCATCCCCCCCATATTTTGTCACATAGCACTGGATTCAGCCTTGGTCATTCACAGCTCCTAATCGCCCTATAATCTCTCTATGCACTATCAATATCATCTCTTTATTGCTACTTTGCTTCTGGAGCCAGGACTCACCTTCTCTCAGCCTCGTATAAACACCTCCCTATTTCTCCCTTTTTTTTAGCTTTGACAAAGGGTCAGTCAGACTCAAAACGTCAGCTCTTTTCTCTCCTTACAGAAGCTGCCAGACCTGCTGAGATTTTCCAGCATTTTCTCCTTTGGTTTCAGATTCCAGCATCCGCAGTAATTTGCTTTTAACCTAATCAATTAGGCAGTTTCTAAGGAGTACATTAAAAGGAAGTAGAATGAGAAAAGGAAAGGTTTAAGACAGGAGTTGCAGAGGGTAGGGCCCCATCATTGTAGAACTAGCAGGCAATGACGAGAAATTCAGAAATGGGCAACAGGCCAGCTTTGGAGGTGCAGATGTACGAAGATTGCACGGGGGGAGGGAGGGGAAAGAGGTTGTGCGCAAGTGATCCCGGCGGCGGCGGGGGTGAGGGAGTGCGCGAGACTGGGGTGGGGAGAGGAAACGAAGGGGCACACGAGACGGGGGGGGGGACATAGGGTGGAAAAAAAAAGTCGACGACTGAGTGTGGAGGGACGAGGGAATGCACAAACCGGGGTTGGGGGTGGGTGGAGGCACCAGATAGGGGAGTTGTGGGGGAATGAGGGAGCGCAAGAGGGTAGGCCAGGCAAGGGCACAGACAGTTGGCAGGGCGAGGCACGGCACAGACGTGGCAGAGTTTCTCCAGCAATTTCTGTTGCCGTGTTTCAGAACTCCAGCATTCACATATCTTTATCTTATTTGAAATGTTTTGTTGATTTGACTAGATAGGAAAATTGGGAGACTGAATAGTTTGATTAGTTACTTACAGTATCAGAACACTTTCCAGAGACCTAGGAAACCTGGTAGTCTCATTTTAAAGCAAGCTTGCCACAGAGCATGTCTTTAGGGATTTAGCTATCATCCACACAATTCCTTTGCCCCAGCAAACAAACTAGGGATCCTCGCACTCTGGCAAACTCTTATTAGGCCTTCTATCCTACCAGGAAATGGACAGCATTTCTGAGAGGCAGAGGTGAAAGCGTTCAGCCTTTGTCTTTAGCACACAGAAGTTGTCCACATGTTTCTACTGAAGTAGATGCTATAGCCTTTGAGATTCATGCATGAGGGCTCCTAAATCCCTTTGTGCTATAGCCTTCTGCAGTCTCTCAATTTCCAGGTCCTTTCGTCTTCATGTTGAAGTGCATAAGATCACATGCAATCTGTTAAGTCTTTGTTGGTTCCATTGGATCACTTTCAACCAAAATAATCAGGGAAATTTGGAAAAATTAGCAACATAAGAAACAGGAGGAGAAGCAGGCCATCTGCCTTAAACCTAATTCATCATTCAATAAGATCATCACTTCAAATTACACATTAAATATCTACCCATCTCAATAACCTGGGAGGTAGACAAGTCAGGCAAAGGAACCAACCTACCTTCACCTTTAAAAAAAGTGTTCAATGACAATACTTCTGAGCCAGAGGCCTCCAAAGACACAAAACTTCCGAAACAGGCAGATCATCTCCTACTTGAAAGCCATTGTTTTAAAACAATGCCCCCTGGTTTCATACCTGCCCATGAGGAAACACCCTTTCCAATTTCACCTTATCAAACCCATTCAGGATCTGGTATACTTCAACCAAGTCACTACCTCATTCTTCTAAACTACAATGGAAACAAGTCCAGCCTGTCCAACATATACAAAACTTTTCCACAAGTATGACTTCCTCAATTACAGTTAGCCAGATAGTGGTCCTCCCAAAAGCTTCTTATAGTGAGAATATAGGGGCCGCACTGTTGCCTCAAGCATCAGGGACACAGGTTCAATCCCAGCTTTGGGCAACTGTCTCTGTGGAGCGTGCACATTCTCCCAATATCAGAGTGGATTTCCTGCATGTGGTCTGATTTCCTTCCACAATCCAAAGATGTGCAGTTTAGGTGGTTTGGCCATGCTACAATTGTCCAGTAACATCCAAGGATGTGAAAGCGAGATGGGTTAGCCATGATAAAAATTCCAAGGTGGATTCATAGAACATAGAACAGTACAGCACAGAACTGGCCCTTCAGCCCACAATGTTGTGCCGACCACTGATCCTCATGTATGCACCCTCAAATTTCTGTGACCATATGCATGTCCAGTACTCTCTTAAATGTCCCCAATGACCTTGCTTCCACAACTGCTGCTGGCAACGCATTCCATGCTCTCACAACTCTCTGTAAAGAACTTGCCTCTGACATGCCCTCTATACTTTCCTCCAACCAGCTTAAAACTATTACCCCTCGTGTTATTCATTTCTGCCCTGGGAAATAGTCTCTGGCTATCGACTCTATCTATGCCTCTCATTATCTTGTATACCTCAATTAGGTCCCCTCTCCTCCTCCTTTTCTCCAACGAAAAAAGTCCGAGCTCAGTCAACCTCTCCTTATAAGATAAGCCCTCCAGTCCAGGCAACATTCTGGTAAACCTCCTCTGAACCCTCTCCAAAGCATCCACATCTTTCTTATAATAGGGCGACCAGAACTGAACGCAGTATTCCAAGTGCGGTCTAACCAAAGTTTTATAGAGCTGCAACAAGATCTCACGACTCAAACTCAATCCCCCTGTTAAATGAAAGCCAAAACACCATATGCTTTCTTAACAACTCTGTCCACTTGGGTGGCCATTTTAAGGGATCCATGTACCTGCACACCAAGATCCCTCTGTTCCTCCACACTGCCAAGAATCCTATCCTTAATCCTGTACTCAGCTTTCAAATTCGACCTTCCAAAATGCATCACCTCGCATTTATCCAGGTTGAACTCCATCTGCCACCTCTCAGCCCATCTCTGCATTCTGTCAATGTCCCGCTGCAGCCTACAACAGCCCTCTATACTGTCAACGACACCTCCAACCTTTGTGTCGTCTGCAAACTTGCTGACCCATCCTTCAATCCCCTCATCCAAGTCATTAATAAAAATTACAAACAGTAGAGGCCTAAGGACAGAGCCCTGTGGAACACCACTCACCACAGACTTCTAGGCAGAATATTTTCTTTCTACTACCACTCGCTGTCTTGTTAGCCAGCCAATTCTGTATCCAGACAGCCAAGTTCCCCTGTATCCCATTCCTCCTGACCTTCTGAATGAGCCTACCATGGGGAACCTTATCAAATGCCTTGCTGAAGTCTATATACACCGGATGCACAGCTCGACCCTCATCAACTTTTCTAGTCACATCCTCAAAGAACTCAATAAGGTTTGGTGAGGCATGACCTGCCCCTCACAAAGCAGTGTTGACTGCATTTAATCAAGCCATGCTCTTCCAGATGGTCATAAATCCTATCTGTCAGAATCCTTTCTAACACCTTGCAGACGACAGACTTGAGACTTACTGGTCTGTAATTGCCGGGGATTTCCCTATTTCCTTTCTTGAAGAGAGGAATTACATTTGTCTCTCTCCAGTCCTCAGGTACGACTCCAGTGGAGAGCGAGGATGCAAAGATCTTCGCAAGTGGCGAAGCAATCGCATTTCTCGTTTCCCAAAGCAGCCGAGGACAAATCTGGTCCGGGCCTCGCGACTTGTCAATCTTAACGTTTGACAAAATTTTCAGCACATCAGCTTCCTCTATCTCTATCCATTCCAGCATGCATACCTGCTCTTTAAAAGGTTTCATTCACTACAAAATTTGTTTCTTTCGTAAAGACAGAAGCAAAAAACTCATTTGGGCTTCCCCTACCTCCTCAGGCTCCACACACAAATTTCCTATGCTATCCCTGATCGACCCTACTCTTTCTTTGAATGCTCTTATTCCTCACATAAGTGTAAAATGCCTTTGTGTTCTCCCTAATCTGTTCTGCCAAGCCTTTCTCGCGCCCCCTCCTGGCTCTCCTCAGACCATTTTTGAGCTCCTTCCTCACCTGCCTGTAATCCTCTAGAGCTGAGCTTGACCCTAGCTTCCTCCACCTTATGTAAGCTACCTTTTTCCTTTTGATGAGAAGCTCCACCACTCTCGTCATCCAAGGTTTCTTTATCTTACCACTTCCTGCCTGTCTCAGAGGGACATATTTATTCATCACTTGCAACAATTGTTCCTTAAACAGTCTCCACGTCTATAGTGCCTTTACCAGGGAACAATTGGTCTCAATCCATGTTTCCAAACTCATGTCTAATCGCATCATAGTTTCCTCTTCCCCAATTAAATATCCTCCCATTTTGCCTAATCCTCTCCTTCTCCTTAGCTATGTAGAATGAGAGGCAGTTGTGGTCACTATCACCAAAATGTTGTCCCACAAGATCGGATACCTGCCCCGGCTGGTTTCCGAGCACCAAGTCCTCTCCCCTCGTTAGCCTGTCAACGTACTGGGTTAGGAAACCCTCCTGAACACACCTTACAAAAACAGCTCCATTCAAATCTTCTGCTCGAAGGAGGTTCCAATCAATATTGGGAAAGTTAAAGTCACCCATTACAACAATCCTACTACGTCCACACTTTTCCAAAATCTGCCGACCTATGCTTTCTTCAATCTCCCTGCTGCTATTGGGGGGCCTGTAGTAAACCCCTAACGAGGTGACTGCTCACTTACTGTTCCTAATTTCCACCCATACTGACTCAGTAGGCATATCTTCCTCAACAATGGAAGCTTCTGGAGCTGTGATACCCTCTCTGATTAGTAGTGCCACACCCCCTCCTCTTTTTTCCCCTCTCCCTATTCTTTTTAAATGCTCTAAACCCTGGAACATCCAGCAACCATTCCTGCCCCTGAGAAACCCATGTCTCTGTTATGGCCACAACATCATAGCACCAGGTACTGATCCATGCTCTAAGTTCATCACTTTTATTCCTGATACTCCTGGTGTTAAAGCAAACACACAAACTGATCCCTTGGTTCCTTCCCAGGAAAATCCTTCCCACGAGCTGGTCTACCTCTTGCTATTGCCTCATCTGCATTAACTCTCACCTCCGGTATACAGCTCAGGTTCCCACCCCCCTGCCATACTAGTTTAAACCCTCTCGAACTACTCGAGCAAACCTTCCACCCAGGACATTGGTCCCCTTCCAGTTCAGATGCAACCCATCCTTCTTGTACAGGTCCCACCTTCCCCAGAAGGCATCCCAATTATCTACATATCTGAAGCCCTCCCTCCTACACCAGCTGCGCAGCCACGTGTTAAGCTGCGCCCGCTCCCTATTCCTCGCCATCTTGTGGCACCAGTAGTAAACTAGAGAACATTACTCTGTTCGTCCTGTTTTGTAGCTTCCATCCTAACTCCCTAAAATCACTTTTTATATCCTCGATCCTTTTCCTGGCTATATCATTAGTGCCAATATGTAACACGATTTCTGGCTGTTCACGCTCCCCTTTTAGAACCTTATACACCCGAGCAGAGACGTCCGGACCCTGGCACCAGGGAGGCAACATACCTTCCGGGAATCCCGATCCTGACCACAAAATCTCCTGTCGATTCCCTTAACTATCGAGTCCCCTACCATGAGTACTTTTCTATTCTGTCCCCTTCCCTTCTTTACTAGAGTGTCAGGCTCAGTGCCAGAGAACTGACTGCTATGGCTTTCCACTGGTAGGTCATCCCCCCCAGCAGTATCCATTGCTCTTAATACTCAATGGGCTGAATGGCCTCTTTCTTTTTTGCAGTGCAAGGATTCTAAGATTCTATGATATTCTCATTCTGAATATTTTGAACACCTCCCATGGCATCTTCATTGATCTATCCCCTAGCCTAGTATCTTAGCTATCTTCAGCTAATTTGGTTTTCTTGCCCACATGGTGGCCCCTATTTAGATATAAAATACTAGCCTGAGACCCAATCTTCTCATTTTCAACTGGATGTAAACTTCAACCATTAAAATGCTATTGATCACAGGGTTTGTTTATTCTGAAGTCATTCATTGATCCTGTCATATATTTCAATATGAAGCATAATATATTCTGTTTTCTAGTCAGTTCCAGAAATGTGCTGCTCTAAGAAACCATCTCCAAAGCATTCTATGAACTCCTCGCTCAAGCTACTGCTGCCAATCTGATTTATCCAATTCATGTGCAGACCACCTGCCCTGCCACTAATTTTTGCACAGTTGTATGCTTAAGTTTGATGTTGTATAAATTTGTAGGATTTTAAAAATAAAATTCTAAAGTCACATGGGATTAGTGAGGTCCCTTAACAACAATTACTGAATATTTCTCCAGATTTTCCTACTTTTTTTGTGATTACTGTAAGTCATTGATTGACACTATAACCCTCTACCTTTATCTAGCTTCCTATATTCTTCTTGAATGCCCATGTACCTTCAAAATTCAGGATCCAAATCGACATCACCCTGCAGCCATACTTCTCATGGTTATACACACTTATTTACTTTGTTACAAGTGCAATGTACATTCAGATACAGAGCCTCTTGTTTTGTCATTATCAGTGCATTTTAGGTTATTTCTACTGATCCCTTCCTGCCTTTCTGTGACCATCAATTTGGCATATTATTATTTTCCTCATCTTGTTTCCATTTTTAACATACCACATTTTTCCACATTTCCACAAGTACACAGTTCACAAAAACACTGAACCAACTCCAGCTTGTCCCAGCAACGTAGTCCCACTTTCCCCAGTACGGGCGCCCACAAACTGCATCTTACTTCTCCCACACAGTCTTTGACTACATATTCATCTCTGACTTGACACATCCTACACAAATTTATATGTGGCTCAGATTAGCACACAGTGGTTAGCACTGCTGCCTCACAGCGCCTGAGACCCGGGTTCAATTCCCGCCTCAGGCGACTGACTGTGTGGAGTTTGCACGTTCTCCCCGTGTCTGCGTGGGTTTCCTCCGGGTGCTCCGGTTTCCTCCCACAGTCCAAAAGATGTGCAGGGTCAGGTGAATTGGCCATGCTAAATTGCCCGTAGTGTTAGGTAAGGGGTGAATGTAGGGGTATGGGTGGGTTTCGCTTCGGCGGGTCGGTGTGGACTTGTTGGGCCGAAGGGCCTGTTTCCACACTGTAATGTAATCTAATCTAATCTAATAAGATTATAAGTCACAGTTAATAACTTAATATTCCAACTTTTGAAACATCACACTTCGCTGCTCACTCATTACGTACACAGTCTCTTTCTAGTTCTAACCAATGGAACCAGAAGTCCACAATTCCACACCGAACCTCTGTATCCCAACCTTTACATTTACCCCTGACTATTGCACCTAACATATGGGCAATTTAACATGGCCAATTCACCTGATCTGCATATCTTTGGATTGAGAGAGGAAACTACAGCAAACCCACACAGACACTGGGAGAATGTGCAAACTCCACAGACAGTGGCCCAAAATGGGAATCAAACCCGGGTCCCTGGTGCTATGAGGCAGCAGTACTAACCACTGAGCCATCATGTCACCCCAGGACAAACATGGACAAGGAAACCTGATGGGTTTTCCACAAAGTTTGTAATTTCACATTTAGCCATATTTATACTGTATCTGCCACATGCTTGTCCACAGTTGTTTCGATTACCCTGAAGACTCCTACAATCCTCATAATTCACAATCTCAGCTTTGCATTCAGTAAATTTAGAAATGTTGTATTTGTTTCCTTCATCCAAGTAATTTATATACATTACATATAGCTGTGACCAAAACACTGATCCATGCAGTACATCACAAGTCACAGGTTACCATCCAGAAAAAAAGCTATTTATTCCCGTAGATTCAATTCTGTCAACCAATTCAAGCCACAGCAGTGTGCTTCATCTTTGCCCTCTAGGCTCAGGATACCTTTACAAAAAAGGTGAAGTTCAAATACAACACATCTACTGCTTTTTGCTCATCTTATTCTACCAGCTACCATCCTCAAAATAATCTAGTAGATTAGTCAAATACGATTCCCTTCAAACACACATGTCCACTAATTCTGGTAATGCTTTCTACAATGGCCTAGTGACATTATTGCAAGACTTTTAATCAAAAGATTCAAGGGAAAGACAATGAACAGTAGCCAGCCCATGAGCAAATATGGGAAAAACCCCAAGTAACATTCTGAAGGCCTTTCATATTTCCTTAAGATTATGAGAAATAGAAACTGGAATAGGCCTTTCAGTCCCTCGAGTGAGCTCCACCATTCAACAGGATTATGGCTGATTTACCTTCCTGCATTTATCATCACCCTTGACTCCCCTACTGATCAAGAACCCACTTACCTATTTCAGCCTTAAATAGACACAAAAATCCTAACCCCACAGATCTTTGCAGCAAGGATTTTCAAAGAGCCACAACCCTCAGGAGAAATTCCTATCATCCTCATCTTAAATTGGTGCCCCTTAATTTGGACTGTGCCCTCTGATCTTGGATTCTCCGAAGAAGGAAATCATCCTCTCAATATCTATCCTGACAAGGTCCTTAATAATCCTGCACATTTCAATAGGATCACCTCTCATCTCTCTAAATTCCAGAGTCCCAACCTATTTAGCTTTTGCTCAAATGACAATCCCCAATACCAGGGATTATCCTCATGAACCCTCTCTGAACTGCATCCTATGAAGTGATATCTTTCCTTGAATAAGGAGACCAAAACTCTTTGTAGTACTCCAGATGTAGTCGCACCAACACCTTGTACAGTTGCAGCAAGATTTCCACTTCTTTCATACGCCAACCCCATTGAAATAAAGGCCAACATTCCACTAGACTTCCCGATTATCTCTGCACCCGTGTGCTAGCTGTGTTTTGTACACAAGTTCCCCAAAGTCCCTTTGTGTTGCAGCTTTCTGCAGTTTTCCTCCATGTAAATAATACCTCCTCTTTTCCTCTACTATCAATGAACAACTTTCACACTTTCCCACACTACATTCCATTTGCCAACTTTTACCCATTTGCGTAAAGTATTTGTATCCTTTCCTCAACTTGCCTTTCCATCTATTTTAGCAATTTCTGAAGATCAGTCTCATACCTCACCCTGTCAGATAGTGTAATTTGTATTCCAGATTTTTTTTTTTAAACTGAATTCAAAAGTCTAATAACCTTGAAACTACTGATTAAAAAAAAACACCAGCTTTCGTAATGTCCTTTAGAAAATGGAGAGTGACATTCTCACCTGGTCAGTTGGTGATCACAAATGCCCTCTAAAATGGCTATCAAGCTTCTCTATTATAAAGAAATCATTGGTAAGTTTAAAAAAAGCTAGTCAGACCTCCTAGCATCAACCAAAGCACCAGAAACAATAAGAGGTGAAAAAGCCCTGTCAACCCTGCAATCCTCCTTACTAACATCTGGGGATAGTGCCAAAATTGAGAGATCTGTCTCACAGTCAAGTTACAGCCTAACAGACATACACAGAAACCATATTTTACAATGTTTCAGACACCACCACCAACCTTGGATACGTCCTGTCCTGCAGGTTACCCTGGGAGTCCTCATCACTCAAGAAATCTCATGGCACCAGGTCAAACACTGGCAAGGAAACCTGATGTATTTTATATTTGATATTTTAGATATTTGAAGTGCAGGACTGAACTTAGAAAGAAATTAGAAGAGCAAAAAGGGGGCAGAAGGACGTCGAGCAGGATTTGAAAGAATCCCAAGATATTTTATAAATACATTAAACAAAAGAGTTTAACTAGGGTCAGAGTAGCGCCAATTAGGGACCAAGGGGGCAACCTGCGTGAGAAGCTTCAGGACATTGGAAAGAGTGTTAGATGAATACTACTTCTTTTCCAAAGTGAAGACCGAAGAGAAGGTGGAATTGAAGAAAAGGAAGTACGAGGAACTTGCACAGTTTGACGTAGGATATGAAGAGGTATTGGATTTGAAAACTGGCAAATCCCTGGCTCGGATGAAATGCACCCCAGGCTGATGTAGGAAGCAAGATAGTAAAGTTTTGACAAATTTTTAAAGTTTCTCTCTGGAGAAGTGCCAGAGGACTGGAGGACGGCTAGTATGGTTCCTTTTTTTTTTTAAAAGGTCGATAGGAGATGAACCGGGAAATTACAGAACAGCGGGTTTCATATCAGTGGCAAGGAAACTATTGGAAAAAATTCTGAAGGACCAAATTAATACAGACTTGGAAGGGTAGAGGTTAATTAGGGATAGTCAAACTGGTTTTGTCAGAGGAATGTTACGCCCAACAAATTTTTTAGAATTTGTTGGAAGTGTGATCACGTGTTTGTATGAGGGATAGTCCAGATGAAGTCATTTATATGGATTTTGGCAAGGATTTTGATAAGGTTTCACATGGGAGACTTTTGAAAAGGTTCAAGAACATGGAATTAAGGGAAACTTGGCAAGATGGATCAGAAACTGACTTAGCAATTGGACCACAAAGGGTAATGATAGAAAGCTGTTCGAACGACTGGAGGCCGGTGTTCAGCGGTGTACCACAAGGATCAGTATTGGGAACCTTATGGGTTGTTATATTCATAAATTACATGGATGAAAATGTGAGGAAAACACTCATCAGATTTGCAGATGACACGAAGATTGGTTGAGTGGTTAATAGTTGAGGACGACAGTTGTATGTTTCCGAAAGCATATTTGTTAAGTGCATTCCAAGAGAGTTTCTTGAAACAGTATGTGGATCGGCCAACCAGAGGAGGGGCCATACTGGACTTTGGATTGGCTAATGAACCTGGTCAGGTGACTGACTTTCCAGTGGGAGAACATCTTGGAAACAGAGATCCAAACATCTTGAGTGTAAAGATTGGTATGAACAAAGATGCATCAGAACCTTATGGCATGGTACTAAATTAGGGGAGGGTAAACTGTCAGGGGCTAAGGAGTGTTAATTAAGAGGAGTTATTGTGTCAGACAAGTCTTCATTTGTTTAAAGACCTGCTTATCAGAGTTCAAAACCTGCATGTTCCAGTGAGGAGGAAGGAGAAGGATGGCAAGGTAAGGGACCCTTGGATAATGAGATTGATTGTGAACTTAGTCAAAAAGGAAAAAAGCAGCTTATGTAAGCTATAGAAAGCTAAAATCGGACATGGCCCATGAGGAATATAAAGAAAGTAGGCAAGAACTCAAGCAGAGAATTAAACTGGTCAATGCTGACCATGATGCCCGTTCAGCTAGTTTCAACTGCCTGCATTTGGTCCACATCCTTCCAAACCCTTCCCATCCAAGTACCTATCTATATGTTTTTTAAATATTGCTACTGTACCTACCTCAACCACTTTCTCTGGCAGCCCATTTCACACTCATACCACTCTGAAGAAGTTGCCCATCATGTCCTTCTAAAATCTTTCCCCTCACCTTAAATCTATGTCCTCTAGTTTCCAATTCCTCATCCCTGGGGAAAAATGGCTATATGTAATTGTCCCATCTATGCTCCTCAATTTTATAGACCGTAATAAGGTCACCCTTCATTCTCCTCCATTCCAAGGAGGAAAATCCTATACTGGTGAACCTCTCCTTATAATTCAGGCCTACTCGTCCTGGCAACATCTTTTGTAAGTGCTCTTTGCACTATTTCCAGTTTAGCTAGGTCTTTCTTATAACAGGGTGACCAAAACTGCACATAATACTCCAAGTGTGGCCCCACCAATGGCTTGTACAACTGTAACACAACGTCCCAATTCCTACACTTAATGCCTCGATGATGAAGACCAGCATGTTAAATGCCTTCCTCACCACCCTGTCTACCTGTGACGCTGCTTTCAATAAACTATGTACTTGTACTCCTAGTTCCCTCTGTTCCACATTTCTCAGGACCTTACCATTTACGGTATGAGTCCTACCTTGGCTTGACTTTCCAAAATGCAACACCTCCCAATTATCTGTACTGAATTGCATTTGCCAATCCTCCGCCTGCTTCCCCATCTCATC
Source organism: Chiloscyllium plagiosum (assembly GCF_037043375.1). Taxonomy (NCBI): domain Eukaryota; kingdom Metazoa; phylum Chordata; class Chondrichthyes; order Orectolobiformes; family Hemiscylliidae; genus Chiloscyllium; species Chiloscyllium plagiosum. The sequence goes on along the minus strand of NW_028270164.1, from coordinate 58,514,126 downwards.
AAATTCCCTCTAATTTTTGATAGCCTTCCTCGCCATCAACGATACCTCCTAATTTTGTATCATTCGCAAATTTAATCATTCCTTGTATATTCACATCCAGATAATTTATTTAAATAACAAAACAGTTCCAGCATCGACTCCTGTGGCACACCACTAGTCTCCAGATAGGCCTCCAGTCCGAGAAACCATCTTCAACCATCACCTTCTGCTTCCTACCAATCAGCTAGCTCTCCCTGGATTGCATGCAACCTAATCTTCGTGACTAGCCTACATTGCCAGACCTTATCAAAGGCCTTACCCAAGTGCATATAGACAACATCCACTGCCCTACCCTCATCTATCCTCTTGGTAGTGACCTTACCCCTTCTCTTCTTTTACTGCTTTTTTGTTGGAATGCGGTATGAAGGCTTGTGTGTTATAGTGAAGTTTAGTGATGGCTCAGGTCCATGACCTGACAGATGGTGGCGAGGTGCCTGGAGAGCCTCAAGTGGGACTCTGGAAGCAACACAGGTGAGATGGCTGGTGGAGGGGTGAGCAAAGGAACCCGATAATCAGTTGTTACACTTGCAGAGGCCATTGGCATTCAGGGGGTTTCAGCCCAGCATCGAGTGGCCTGGGTTTCCTTTGGGCGACTTGTGCAATGTTTTCCTTCCCAGGACTGGCGACAAGATTGATCCTTGGGGCAGATTCTGGAGAATCTTGTGGCTTGGGATTCCAACTGGCATGGATGACCTGTTTCAGTGGCAGCTTTTGGTCCAGTATTCCAGCAGCCCAGCATAGTGGACTCTTTCTGAGCCCAGGAGCCATAAATTGAACTAAGATGTACTTTGTCGTTTCTTTTAAAAATCTATGCCTAGTTATTAATATAGGCACTATGGTATGGTGACTTAAAACACTTTTAATTTGTGAAAAAAAAATGACTATAAATACTCTATTCAAAGGTGCACCCTCTCAGCAATATTTCACTAAATTCAACACACGCCACCCACACTGCTTTATACTAGATTCACCACTTTACTCATACGTTGCTTTGTACTAGCTCCTCCCAATACTTCAATGGGAGACTGACTCACTGCACATTAGTCCCGTCTGGTTACAATACTTTTTTTTTTATTACTATCACCCTTCCACTTCCATCCAAATCCTGTGCAGGTTCACTGCAGACTTGGTTTCTCAGGGAAATGCATCAAGTACCATCGGCCGCAGCAATATCCAAAAAATGGAAGCTCCATTAGAGAAGGAAACAGACGCAATACAACATTAGCTGATGCTATTTTTTTTTTAAAAAAAGAACATTGTGTGGTAGTCACCTTTCTGCATGTTCAGTTTATCTTCACGGTTGATCTTAGCTTTGCACATGCACCTCAGTGAGCACTTTTCCAGATCCAAAACATGGATGGAGTAGCTTCAGCTACAGACACTTCCTGCAGTCACTCTGGACACCAAGTAACACAAAAGGTGCATTCTAACTAGCTAAACTGCCATGCCATGACCGACTCAATTACTTGTTTATGTTTACCTCCTTTTGCCTGAAAACTACCGAATATATACTAGGAATCTTAATATATGTTTTAAACCTTAAACACTACTTGATCTGAAGACCAGGTTTCACTTTGAAGACTGTATAATAGAAACCTCATCGTACGTTGGTCTTCTGCACCTCAAATAGCGAGCTTGCACTGTCAATTTGGATTGCTTTTCAAACACAGCCTGCACATGCCACCCACAGGTTCAGCTCTCTCTGCTAACCAAGCAACTCTACAAGCTGCTGTGATGAGATGCAAACCCATGCTCAGAGTATAATCTGGATTAATAGGCCAGTGATATCACCACCTTCTCCCCAAACAGAAGCACTGGGACATTTCACAGAGGTAGAAGCAGCCTAATTCAAACAGGTCACCTAAATGCTGGTCATTCAGTGTAAGACTTAGAAAAGTGGCAATTCCAAATGCATTTTTTCTTCCTTATTAAAGATCACAAGCATTTTTCCCAATGATAGATATTAGATTAATTGGCCTAGTTTCCTGCTTTCTGACTCTCTCCCTTCCTGAACAAGGGTGCCAGTAGCTATTTTCACCTGCTGGAACCTGCCCCACGGAAACAGCAAGTTCCAGAATATGTTAATCAACATCTCCAATACCTCTGCAGCCACTTCCTGGTCATCAGGTCTTGGTAACATGCCTACCCTTCAGTCCTATTATTTTGTTCAATACTTTGTTCCTAGTCATAGAGATGTACAGCACGGAAACAGACCCTTCGGTCCAACTCGTCCACTGACCAGGTATCCCAATCCAATTTACTTCCACCTGCCAACATCTGGCCCATACCCCTCCAAACCCTTCTTATTAATATTCCCATCCAGATGCCTTTTAAATGTTGCAATTATAGTCACCTCCATCACTTCCTCTGGCAGCTCATTCCATACACGTACCACCTTCTGCGTGAAAAAGTTGCCCCTTAGGTCTCTTTTATATCTTTCCCCTCTCACCTTAAACCTATGCCCTCTAATTCTGGACTTCCCGACCCCAGGGAAAAGACTTTGTCTGTTTATCATATCCATGCCCCTCATGATTTTATAAACCTCTACAAGGTCACCCCTCAGCCTACGACGCTCCACGGAAAACAGCCCTCGCCTATTCAACCTCTCCCTACAGCTCAAATCCTCCAACCCCTGCAACATTCTTGTAAATCCTTTGTGAACCCTTTCAAGTTTCACAACATCCTTCCGATAGGAAGTGATAGACACTGCTGCAGGATTATTCCTTCCATCAACACCTTGTTTATCTGTTATCATCTTTGGGATGTTTATATAGTGTCCTCCATCATGAAGATCAACACAAAAATATTGCTTTAAATCATCCCCCATTACACTGCTTCCCATTATTAATGCCTCAGCTGCCTTGTCCAAGCGTCCCACATTTACTTTAGCTAAATTTTTTCTTATATACTGGAGAACTTTTTGTTTGTCTTTTTATATTTCTTGCTAACTTGCTTTTGTAATCAACTTTCTCCATCTTTTTTTTAGTTATTCACTTTCTGGCTCCTTAAAAAATGTTCCCAGTCATCTGGTCTACAACTACTTTGTTTTGCCATTTTGTAATGCCATAGACCTTGATTGGAATGTCCTTGACTGTCTTTGTTAGCTACAGGTGGTTTCATCCTTATCATCAAATCCTTCTTTTTGACCAGAATAATGTTTTGCTAAGCGTTATGAAATATCTGCATAAATTTCTGCCATTGCTCAGCTACTTGCCCTTTAATCTATATTTTCAGCCTGCTTTAGACACCTTTCCTCCCACACAGATGCCCTTAAGGGAGGATACTGCTTTGACAGTTACTTTCACACAAGCTGCATTTTAAATTCTATCATTTTGTGATCACTACCCTCCAAAGATTTAATAGATTTTTCATTGTTACATATTAACAGATCTACATAGGTGTTCCAGGTAGGCTTTCCAATACAGTTCTATGAAACAATCCCTGATGCACTCCAGAAATTCATCCTTCACATTACCTTTGCCTGTTTGTCAACTCAATATGCAAGCATACCCCACCTTGTACGTTTTGACTGCTCTTCTGAAAAGTCAAGTATCATTTATCAAGTTCACACTCCTAGTCACACTGGAGCTACGTATCTGTAACACGTACCAAGTCATGCTCATTTATTCTACGTGTGCCTTCAACTCCACTATCTTGTTAGAAATGCTGCATACGTTCCGATAAAAGAGCCATATGTTCAAGATAGCTCCCCTTTGCAGAATTCTTCTTCCTCATTGGGAAGAGTCAACCAAGGTTAACCTGGGCAATCAAGGACAGTAGCAAATTGAAAAAAAAGCAATGTGGCAATGATTAGTAGTAAGCTAGAGACCTGGTAAACTTTGTTTTTTCAAAGATCAAAGAAAATAAACTTGGAGTATAAACTGAGTATTAGAGGACAGCAAGTGGTCCCTGCAACAGGCCCACTCCGACCCACGCTTCTGTTCTTATGGGTTTTTTTAAAAAACCTTTTTACCATTACCACTTACTCTGGTTTTAGCTCGAGTTGAACTCTTCTGCATATACTTTATATCCCTTCCTGTCACCCTGATCATCATTCACTCTTCACAATCCTGCTGCCTTGAACTAATATTTATTTTTGATTCTATAAATTGACCTTCACCTGTACACCCCACACCGCCCTATGACTAAATCAGCATACAGCCCCATCTACAACACTAGGTCCGTGATTCACCAGGACATTGGTCCCAACTGGTTCAAATGAAGTCTGGCTAAAGTGAATGACCACCTCTTTTCACTGTACTAATACCTGTGCCTCCTGAGTTATAAACCCATTTCTCCCAGCAGAATCTCGGAGCCATACTTTCACTCTCTAATGTTATTTACCTTAAGCACATGGCTCAGGGAGGAATCTAGGGGTACACTACCTATATGGTTCTGCTTTATCGTTTTGCCCTGAATTGTTTGTAATCATTCCAGATAATCTCTTTTTAAGGCCTAGATAGGAAATACAAAACATTTTACAGTCTATCCTTACATCTTAAGCCTCATGAATCCCAGTTTTTACCTGATGATTCTGCACTGTGTCTCTTCTATGCAAGAGACTAGTCACCAAGGCACAGTGCTTATAACTGAACACAGTACACCATCATGAGAAATGAACAAGGTTCAGTAAAACTGTAGTATTTCTTCACCTCGAAATACAAAAGGGCAGCAGTCCCTGAAACAGAATATACGTTAGACAGCTTGAACCTCTTAAATACACCACACTCACCAAAAGTAAAACAAAGAATTCCAGATGCTGAAGATCTGAAATAGAAACAGAAATTGCTGGAGAAACTCAGCAGGTCTGGCAGTGTCTGTGGGGAGAAAGGAGAGTTAACATTGAGTCCGGTAACTCTTCATCAGAACTGATGACCAGTGTGATGTCTGACACTCACCAAAAGACTGGCTCCAGACTGAAAAAGATTATATGGATACAGGATACGCTCATAGTGAGATCGAAGAAGTGAGCCCAATGCTTTTCCAGGTGGATATGCCATCTTGTGCGCTATCTTAGACCATCGCCGTTCCTTACAAACGATTTCAAATCCACCTTCTTCTGCAACAAGCTGAAAAGAAACCAGAGGTCCACAAAGCATAAACAGCCAAAATAAAAATCACTGCACCAATTAATGTTATAATGACCAAAGTATACCTGGACATGAGAGCTACAAAAACTTTTAAATAGGTCACTCAAAATTCAGAAGTTTTCTGTCTCCCCATCTCCACCTGCTCATCTCTCACTATAGTATCTGCATCACTTACTTTTTTATTCAATACATTTAAGTCTTGTTTCTACATTCTTTTAACTTTCAAATTTCTCTTTCCATGCATTTTCTATTAATATTTTAGATGCAAGGGATGAAAGAAAAGCCAGAACACTTAAGTAGAAATAAAAGCTGAAAATACCAGAGCTCAGAGGGGAAAAAAATTCATGTTTTTGGTCTAAGACCTTTGAGTAAGCAACTTTGTGCTGAATGTACTCGCTCAAATGTACTTGTTCCTTAAAATTCATCTCATTAGATTTTATTTACAAATTGTCTACCTAATCCTGCAACACAATCCTCAGTTTTTAAGCAATTTTGTTACACCTCTTTTCCTTTTGTGTTAATACACATTTTGAAATTGTACTCCATTTGCTCAAGTACAAAACATCTACTGAAATCAAATGTCTAAACGTATAGTAGTTGGAGCAACAAAACTACAAACAATGGTAGGAGTTGCTTACCACAGATGACTGATGGGCTATAATCTATGGCACTGTATAAATCTGAAAGTTAGAAATTAAAGTAACAACAATAATGCAGTAATCATATGTTACTTCAATCTACTTATTCATGCTTAGATCTAATGAGAACTAACATGGAGGACAAATTCCTAGAATGCGCATAAGATGGTTTTCTGAGAGGAGTATGTTGAGGAACCAACAGAACCAGCTATTTTGGAACTAGTATTATGCAATAAAAATGAAAAATTAATAATCTTGCAAAGAGAGAACCTTTGGAGAAAATAGTAACCATAATATCCTACTTAGGCAGCAACATTTGTAACAAGTTGTTCAGAATCTACATTAATGATTTGAATATGTGCACCAAATGTACTATTCCCAGTTTGCAGATGACAATACTCATTATAAAAAAAAGGTGCGTTGTAAGTATGATTGATGCAATGGTGCAAAGAGAATTTGGACAGGCTGAGGAAGTAAGAACATGACAGATAGAGTATAACGTGGATTAGAGCAAGACAGACCTGATGGGGTTTGTTGAGCAAAGTGAAATCATTATGATAGAGATGGAGACAAGTGCACATTCTTAAGACATGTACTTCACCTCAATGTCAGAGATATAATAAATCTTACCTTATTGAGTAAAAACAAGTCCAAGATCTTCCTTTCTACATGTGGAATTTTTAACGTTGAGCCCTGCAACTCCCAGAATTTTGCTATCTGGTCGAGAAAATTGAGCTTTACTCTGGTCTGAGCCTGCAAACAGATCAGACAATTATTCTATTCTATACAGATTGCACTTTAGTTTGTGCCTATTGGACAATGCACTAACTTTCACTTATAAAATACACATCTCAAATGAAAAACTCACATACACTTAGTTATGTATGTAAAAAGATGTCTGTCATATTGTATACAAGATACATGAAACAAAGAGAAAACATAGAAAATGAAACTTTACATAGCATCCATTTTCAGGATAGCATAAAATGCTTCAAAGCCAGTTGAACAATTCCATTGCAATGTAGAACACAGATTACTTACACACAGGACAATCAAAGTTACAGCAAGAGTGTCAGTGACTAGGAAATATGTTAACCGAAATATCGAGCTAGGGGCCAGGACTCAAGTAAGGGAGGGGCAGGGACCAGGAAACTTTGAAAACCGGTATGCAAAACCTCAATACAAAACCATATTTCAAAGAACCTATCACACAAGGCAATCAGTACTAATGGGTCTAAAACCCTAATTCACAAACAGACCAAAATGACAACATACCTCTAGTTCGTTCAGTCTCTGAATTCGTGGAGTGAAGTGCAGTTTGTCAACATCACAAGCAAAGGGCGGCTGCCAATTCTACAACAAAAGAGGAGGTTCTGATCTTCGATCTCAACTTCACCCTCTCCCTCCCACCTCTGCCTATTTACCTTTGCCAGCACCCCCTCCCCATACCCTTTCACCCACCGCTCCCTTTAACCCACCCACCTTTCACCAACCCTCCCTCCCTCTTTCACCCCACCACACACCCCTAATTCCCCCCTCCCACCTTCAAACCCACTGTTCTCCCACCCCTCTCATTCCCTCCCCTACCATTCCAACCCTGCCTCTTTCACAACCCCCAACACCACTCTTCCTCACACACCACTCCCTCCTCCTCCACACGTTCTGCCATGCCACCCCACCCCTCCTCCTTTCCCTGTACCATCATCCCCTGCCCGCCACCCCCCCCCCCCTTTCTTTCTCCATTACTCATCTAACACCTACCTACACCATCTTCCACCTTCCCTCCCCCTCCCTGCTCTCACACAAAGGAAGTCCCGGCTGGATCCGCCATATTGAAAACTTTGCTGCCACCTCGGAAGTTTGTGCAGGCTCCGATGGCCAGGTCTCCGCCAACTTCCCTCCCGGCGCCCATCCCGTCGAGAAAGGCCGTGTTCCCCCCCCCACCCCACCACAAGAGGAGCCTCACCTGTGGTGGACGGACTTTACAGATACCGGTTTTCTCGGCGATGGGCCGGATCTTGCTGATAAATCTAAAGGGGTCGGCGAACTCCTCCGGAGTGGGTTCGAAGACTGGGCACTCGGGCGGGGGGATGAACTCCACCGCCGGGTTCATGGCGCTGCCAAACGGGGGACTCAGTGCGATGGCGTCCCGGCCTCGATCGACGGTTACTGGCGGTTCCGTGTCGCGGCGCCCCGGCCGCGCGCGATCCGCAAAGTGGCGGCGCCCCGGCCTCGTACGGATGTCGGTGTCACGGCACCCCCCCGGCCTCACGCGGTCTGTGGTGTCGCGGCGCTCCGGCCTCGAGCCGATCCCCAGCCTCTTTTTTTTTTCCGTTGCTCCTTCTCGCTCTGAAACGGCGCAGCACCACCTCCCACTCCACCAGCTCCCTCCGCGTAGCAACCAGTCCGCGCGAATACACCGCCGGCGCGCCACAACGCACAACGTATAACCGCCCCGAAACGAGCTCTGCCCGCCCGGCATCGACGCCGCAACACAATTAAGGTCTGAAATTGAACCGAGGAAACGTGGTGACCGTATGTTTATATCAAGCGCATTGATACAGCACTTCAATAGGTGAGGCTCAGGCTAGCTCCGGCACTCTTTGTTTAAAAGCCATTCTCCTCGGCGGTGATTGGCTGCTGATGGCCAGGGGCCCTGAACTGGAGTCTAAAGGAAACTAGAAACAGGCTCTAAACCTGGGGTGTGAGGTTCTGTGGCGCAGGCTACCTGGTTCCACACCCCTAGATCTCTCCCAGTTCTCCCTCACCCTACCCCCAACCCCTCTCTCCTTGCCCCATACTTCTCGACATCCCACACCTCCATTTCCATCCCCCCAACTCTTCCTTCCCCCAACCTCTAACAATCTTATACCTCTTTACCCCACACACCACCTCCCCTTCCCCTTTCTGCCCCATAACAACTCTTCCCTCCCCATACCTCTCCACATCCTACATTTCCCCCCCCCCAAAAAAAAATACATGCCCTTCCCTGACTTTGCATTCCCCCATCCCTAACCTCAGGATGTTCCAAAGGACTGTCCACACATTGAAATAATCTCGAGTTCTTGGGCAAGAACTTTAAAAACTAAAGGAAAAGTAATATTAAGATGGACAGCAAGAGCTTCTTTAAAAGGATAATAAAGAATATAGGAGGAGAAAGTGAGGTCTGCAGATGCTGGAGATCAGAGCTGAAAATGTGTTGCTGGAAAAGCACAGCAGGTCAGGCAGCATCCAGGGAACAGGAGAATCGATATTTCGGGCATAAGCCCTTCAGGAAAGAAGAAGGGCTTATGCCCAAAACGTCGATTCTCCTGTTCCCTGGATGCTGCCTGACCTGCTGCGCTTTTCCAGCAACACATTTTCAGCTCTAATAAAGAATATATACAAGGGAACTGAGAATTAAAAATGAATATATGAGGCTGTGGAAATAATGATTGGGAATCATGTAAGTCTTCACAGTAGAGGATACTAATAGAGTCCCAAACTTACTAAACATTCAATTTGAAAATGACAGTTAACTGTATTCATTTCATATCACTAGAGGAAACTAGTTTTACAGAAACTAATGGGACTAAAGGTTCATAGCTCTTCCTACCTTCTCCAATTTTTGTTTTAGGATACATCCGATCAGGCCCAAGGCACCTGAGCTATTAGAGGAAGTAGCAACAGAGATAGTAGGTGCAGGGGTAGTAACCTTACAGGAATCTTTAGATTGTGGAAAAGTCTTAGAGGATTCAAAAACTGCCAGTTAACCTTTCTTTAAAAATACAAAAGACAGGTCTGTTGTTGGAGAAATGTTAGAGTATTATAAAGGATGTAATAGCACAACATTCAGAATGATCATGCAGAGTCAGCATAGCTTCATGAAGGGGAAATCATGCCAAACAAATTTACTAGCATTCTTTGAGGGTTCAGTTCCCGCCTCAGGCGACTGACTGTGTGGAGTTTGCACGTTCTCCCCGTGTCTGCGTGGGTTTCCTCCGGGGGCTCCGGTTTCCTCCCACAGTCCAAAGATGTGCAAGTCAGGTGAATTGGCCATGCTAAATTGCCCGTAGTGTTAGGTAAAGGGGTAAATGTAGGGGTATGGGTGGGTTACGCTTCGGCGGGTCGGTGTGGACTTGTTGGGCCGAAGGGCCTGTTTCCACACTAAGTAATCTAATCTAATTTGAGGAGGTAACAAACAGGATAGATAAAGGGAAAACAGTGGTTGTAATTTATTTGGAATTTCAGAAGGCATTTGATGAGGTGCCATGCATTAGACTACTTAATAACACAAGACTTCATGCTTTTGGAAGTAGTGTATTAGCATGGACAGAGGGTAGGCTAACTAACTGATAAGAGAGAGTCAGGATAAGGGTACATTTTCAGGTTGGCAACCTGTATCAAGTAGTGTGCGCCAGGGACCAATGTTGGGGCCACAATTATTTATGATATCCATTCATGATTTGATTGAGGAAAATGAGTGTACTATCACCAACTTTGTGGATGACTCAGAAATAGGTGAGAAGGCAAGTAGTGAAGATGGCACAATGAGTCTGCAGAGAAATACAGACAACTTAAGTGAGTGGGCAAAAACTTGGTAAATGGAATATAATGTGAGGTTATGCACTTTCGCTGGAAGAATAGAGAAGTTGAATATTATTTAAATAAAGACCACAGAAAGCTAGGTTCTTACTGGTATGGAGCAATCTTATAAGGAGAAATTGAGCAGTTTGGGCATGTACTCATTAGAGTTTAGAAGAATGAGTGGCGACCTTATTGAAACATATAAAATTCTTAAGGAACTTGATATGGTAGATGTGGAAAAGTTCTTTCACCTTGTGGAAGAGAGTAGGACAGTATAATCTCAAAATAAGGGTCACACATTTAAGATAGAGATGAGGAGAAATTTCTTTCTTGGAAGGTAGTGAATCTGCAGAATTTGTTTTTAACCACAGAGGACTGTTGAGGTTGAGTCATGAAAAGTCTGTTTATCTCAGCCTTGAATATTGTTAATCAGTAAGAGAATCAAGGGTTATGGAGCAAAGGCAGGAAAATGGAGATGAAGCTTATCAGAGCAGCCATGATCTCATTGAATGATGAGCAGACTCAATAGAATGAATGTCAGCCAAAAAGTATGGTGCTGGAAAAGCAAAGCTGGCCAGGCAGCGTCCGAGGAGCAGGGAAGTCGACTTCAAGAATGTGTGGGGTTGTGGGGAGATGGGGAGAGGATAAGGGGGCTGAGAGATAAATGGGGGTGGGGCTCGGGGGAAAGCAGCTGGCAATGCGACAGGTAGATGAAGGTGGGGAGTGATGGTGATAGGTCAGAGCAGAGGATGGAGGGGATAGGTGGGAAGGAAGATGGACAGATAGGACTTTGCCCTATTTTACTATGCACTTCCAAGGATTTAGAAATTTCATCCTTCACAATGGACTTCAAAATCTAACCAACAATCTTACCTTTTACTCCTTTACAATGCTTCCCTCTTCAAATTGTCTGAATTCTCTCATTTGAGAGTTAAGCTTTTTAATTTCTTTTCTCTTTCATTTTATTCCTTCTGTCTTTCTAATCTTCCTTTGTTTTACTTTCTCCTCACTTTCCAATTTTTCTCCTTTTCTGTTTCATGTAATTAGTTTGTTATTTCTAACTTAGTCTTAGCTAATTCTAAATGTTTACACATCAATATAATGTTTCCCCCCTTATAGTTCTAAATGTTGACTAATTTTAAGCACCCATCCTTACAAGATTCTGGTTTTATTTCTACTTTCAATTTATCTGCTGATTCTCTCAGTCTAGCCTTCGTAAAAGATGTCAAATAATCTACTGTTATAGTTCCGCACCCAATAAAGTCTTAACAATAGGCAAAGCCACTTTGAAAGTCCAATCCGTGTAATGTACTTCACAACAACATTCCTGGTTTTCTATTCACTACCTTCACATACTTGTTTCTTTATCACACAGAGTAAGAAGTTTGTCAGATATTAGTTGGATAGCGGCATCATGCTTATCATGTCAAAACTGAGGGTTAACATAAAATAACATAATTAATAGTTAATTAAAGATCCACTAAAGACCTAAGCAACATACTGACCAATACCAGAGAGTAATAGAGTCTCAGCACTGAAACAGACCTTCTGGTCCAACTCGTCCATGCCGACCAAATTTCCTAACTAATCTAGTTCCATTTGCCAGCACTTGGCCCATATCCCTCGAAACCCTTTCTATTCATATACCCCTCCAGATGCCTTTTAAATGTTGTAATTGGATCAGCTTCCACCACTTCCTCTGGCAGCTCATTCCATACATGCACCTCCCTCTGTGTGGAAAAAGTTGCCCCTTAGATCCCTTTTAAATCTATGCCCTCTCACCCTAAACTAATGCCTCTAATTCTGAACTCCTCTGACACAGGGAAAAGACTTTGTCTATTTACCCTATCCATGTTCCTCATCTATAAGGTCACCCCTCAGCCTATGATGCTCCAGGGAACTAAGCCCTAGCCAATTCAGCCTCTCCCTAGGTTCAAACCCTCCAACCCTGGCAACATTCTTGTAAATCTTTTCTGAACCCTTTCAAGTTTCACAATATCCTTTCTATTGGAAGGAGACTAGAATGGCAGACAATTTTTCAAAAGTAGCCTAACCATTGTGCCTGGCTTGCTGTGTTCTTCCAGCCTCCTGCCTGTCTACTAACCAATGTCCTAGACAGCCACAACATGACATTTCAGTGCCTATACATAATGCTCTGACCAATAAAGGAAAGCATACCAAATGCTTTCTTCACTATCTTACCTACCTGCGACTCCGCTTTCTTCTGCTCCTATTACACCCAAACCCATAGAAGCTTACATCATCTGCATGAACAGGTTATCATATGAATTTAAAGCAAATGGACAATATATTGCCTCAAGTGAATGAAGCAAAGAGTTAGTGTATTTTATATAGTGCATTTTCACCTCCTCAGGAAACCTCAGCTTTGTGGCTATTTGATAATTGTAGTCACTGTTTTAATGTAGACCACATAACATTAAGTTGCACAAAGCAAGTTCTCAGAGACAATGTCAAGTTGGAATAGTTGTTATTGTGCTGTTGGTTCAGGGAGGAATGTTAACTAGGACATCAGGAGAATTCTCCCATTGTTTTTCAAATATTACCTTTGGACATTTCACATTATCTGAACAACGCCCTTGCTTACAGTCCTTTTTTGTACTTGGGGCTTGTGAGCATCACTGACAAGACTAGTATTTATTACCAATTCCGAATTGCCTTGGAAAAAGAGTTGATGAGCTGAAATTTTGAACTGCTCCAGTCCATGTTAAGTAGGTTCTCCCACAGTGCTTTTAGGAAGCTCCAGGACAATGAAAAACTGATGATATATTTCCAAGGTGAGATGGTGAGTGGCTTGGAGACGAGCTTGCAGGTGGTGTTGTTCCATCCATCTGTTACCTGTTCTTCTCAGCATTAGAGGTTGTAGGTTTGGAAGGTGTTGCCAAAGAAGCTTGAGGAGTTGCTGCAGTGCATCTTGTTACTGTGCATTGGAGATAGAGGGAGTGAATGTTGAAGATTGCGGATGGAATGTCAATCAAGTGACTGTGCTAGATACTATTGAACGTTTTGAGTGTTAGAGCTGCACTCATTCAGGCAATGGGGGTTATTTCATCATTCTGCTGATTTGTGCTTTGTAGTTGGTGGACAGATTTTGGGGAGTCAGGAGGTGAGTACTCCCCACAGAATTCCACAGTATTTATCTGTCTGGTCCATTTCTGTTTCGAGGTAATGGTAACTCCCAGTATGTTAATAGTGGGTGATTCAATGGTAGTAATATCAATGGTTGGAATGCCATTGAATGTCAAGGGATAATAGTTATATTCTCTCATTGGATACAGTCATTGTTTGGCACTACCCCAGGCAAATTCAAAGCATTGCATCACTTTCCTGACTTGTAATGGACAGGCTTTCAGAAATCAGGAGGTGATTATCCACCTGAGAGTTTCAAATCTGTGATCTCCTTTTGTAGTTGCAGTATTTTTATAACTGGTACAAACAAAGTTTTTTTAACTCATTCATGGGATGTAGGCATCACTGTCCAGGCAAGTATTTATTGGCCATTCCTAATTGCCCAGAGGGCAGTTAAGAGCCAAGGTCTGGAGCCAGACTGGATGAGGACGATGGTTTGCTTCCCTGAAGGACATTCGTGAATAAAATGAGTTTTTCTAACAATCAATGATAGTTTCATAGCCACTGTGAGACTCTACATTAAATACATTAGTGAACAATAGTGAGCCATGTGATGAGACAATTTCCTGCAAGTTTTCTGTTGCTTCACACTAGAGCTGTGTCTCAGAGGAGAGAGCCATTAAAGTCTATAACATTGGGGGCAGATCTACAAACTGTCAATCAAAGTAATCACTCAGACAGAAGCACTAAAATGGTTGCCTTAGCCAAGCTGTTATCAAGCAAAAAGATGATTTCTTAGGTTCACTATCACTGGTTGCACTTTCAAAATACATCATGTGGAAAACAATTGAAACATCACTTCGTCTCTCAGGTATCACAAGAGAAACATTGATCACAACAATGTAAAATGTTTGAGATTATTCACACAATCACACATTCGTTCCAAATCAATATTGTTTGGAAGAGAACCAGCTTGCCTAACATTGAAAAAAATTGTGCTTGCATCTTTAGGAGTTAACCATGTAGAAGCTAAATAAATATACTGGAATATGGAAGGAAACAATGTGGCTCATCAAATTCACGCTGGTTCACTGTAAGAGCAATTCAGCTTTCCCATTCTCCTGCCCTTTTTCCTCAGCCCTACAATCTTGTCCCTTCTCTAATTACTCTTTGAAAGGTGGATTGAATTAATAGCTGAAAATGTGTTGCTGGAAAAGCAAAGCAGGTCAGGCAGCATCCAAGGAGCAGGAGAATCGACATTTCGGGCACGAGCCCTTCTTCAGGAAGGGCTCATGCCCGAAACGTCGATTCTCCTGTTCCTTGGATGCTGCCTGACCTGCTGTGCTTTTCCAGCAACACATTTTCAGCTCTGATCTCTAGCTTCTGCAGTCCTCACTTTCTCCTCAAGGATTGAATTTGTAATCAAATACAATATTCTTTTTCTCCTGTGCTGTTTTTCTTTCACCAATGTCCTTAAACCTGTGTTCAATGGCTTGGACATTTTTACCAATGATAGCAGTTTCTTTCCATGAACCCCTACTGAATTTAAACAACTCTGTTAAATCTCCTTTCAAGGGATATGGTTCCACCCTCTTCAATCTATCCACGTAGCTGAATCCCTCATCTATAAAACTGTTCTGTAAAACCTTCACATTTGTACTAGTGTATAGTGTCCAGAATTGAAAGATTGGACACCATACTCCTTTTGTGCTTGCAACAGTTTTATGAAGATTTGTCATAACATTGATATGGTTTTGTACTCCATGCTTCTATTTATAAACCCCAGAATCCTGTAATTTGTTTAACTGCTTTCTCAACCTGTCTTACCACCTTCAACACGTTATGCAAATATGCATCCAGGCTTCTCTGTTTTTGTAGGAGAAAGTGAGGACTGCAGATGCTGGAGAATTCCTGAAGAAGGGCTCATGCCCGAAACATCGATTCTCCTGCTCCTTGGATGCTGCTGACCTGCTGCGCTTTTCCAGCAACACATTTTCAGCACTTTCTTCTCTGTTTTTGTGCCCTCTTTAGAATCATATCGGTGATTTCTCCTCTTTCTTTCTGATAAAATGAATCACTTTACTTATCTTTGCATGACATTTCATCTACTATGTGGGCACATAAGCCACCAGCCTGTTTATATCCTTTTGATATCTATTAACATTCTCTTGTGTTGAAATTCTGTCCCTTACATCAAATTTGTTCATATAAATCATGAAACTAGTTCTAGTACTGACTCCAAGGGAACCTGACAGCATACATTCCTGCACTTCAGAAAATAATATCTGGTCACACTATGAACATACAAATTAGGAACAAGAGTAGGTCATTTGGTACCCGAAGCCTGCGCTGCCATTCAGTTAGATCATGGCCAATCTGTCTGTATTCCAAAATTTCGCATTCCCACTTATCCCCAATAGCCTTTGGTTCCCTTGCTTAACAAGAATCTATTTACCTCTGCATTAAAAATATTCAATGATCCACATCTCCACTGCTTTCTGAGGCAAACTCTCTAAAAGGTCTCTCTAAACATCCTAAAAGGGCATTTCCAGTTTTAGAGAGTCTGGACTCATCTAAAAGAGAAAATATCCTTTCTATGTCCACCTTGCCACGATCATCCAAGATATAATGGGCAGCATGGTGGCTCAGGGGTGAGCACTGCAGCCTCACAGCACCAGGGACCTGGGTTCGATTCCCACCTCAGGCGACTGTTTGTGGGGAGTTTGCACATTCTCCCCGTGTCTGCGTGGGTTTCCTCCAGGTGCACTGGTTTCCTCCCACAATCCAAAGATGTGCAGGTTAGGTGAATTGGCCATGCTAATTTGCCCATAGTGTTAGATGCATTGTCAGGGATAAATATAGGGTAGGGGAATGGTTCTTGGTGGGTTACTCTTCGGATGGTCGGTGTGGACTTGTTGGGCCGAAGGGCCTGTTTCTATACTGTAGGGAATCTAATCTAATAATGCACCATATCAAATCACCCTTTATTCTTCTAAACTCTCATGTCTTCAAGCTCAGCTTGTTAAATCTGTCCTTGTAAGTCAATCCACTCATTCTAGGTATCAATCCAGTAAACCTCCTCTGTCTCCAAAGCATTGGCATCTTTCCTTAAGACTAAAACTGCACAGTATTCCAGATGTGGTACTACTAACACCCTGTATAACTGAAGCATAGTATCCTTATTTTTATATTCAATTCCTTTCATGATAAAGTGTAGTACCCCATTAGCCACCTTAATCACTCGCTACAGAATGTGTAAACGCATCGTTTTTTCAGATTGGCAACATATTGCCAGAATGATATCCCCAAGGGTATCTGCTGGGTTCTCAACTTTTCAGAATTCATGTCAATGACTTAGATGAGGAGTGGTGGCATTGTGGATAAATTTGTAGATGACACAAACCATCAGGAAAACATTGTGTGAAGATAACAAAAGAAGGATGCGGACTGATGTAGATAGGTCAGGTAAGTAGGCAAAAATCTACGTCTGGCAATGTGTTCATTTGTTTACTTTTGCAGGAAAAATAAAAAAGCAGTGCATCATTTAAACAGTGAACTGCAGAGTTTGAAGGCGTTTTAGTGCATGTCACAAAATGTTAGTAAGCAGCTATTAGATTAGATTTTTAGATTAGATTACAGTGTGGATACAGGCCCTTCGGCCCAACAAGTCCACACCGACCCGCCGAAGCGAAACCCACCCATATCCCTACGTTTACCCTTTACCTAACACTACGGGCAATTTAGTATGGCCAATTCACCTGACCCTGCACATCTTTTGGACTGTGGGAGGAAACCGGAGCACCCGGAGGAAACCCACGCAGACACGGGGAGAACGTGCAAACTCCACACAGTCAGTCGCCTGAGGCGGGAATTGAACCCGGGTCTCTGGCGCTGTGAGGCAGCAGTGCTAACCACTGTGCCACCGTGCCACCCACTAATCTAATCTAATCTAAATCTAATCTAATTTTTAAGGCAGAGATAGATAGATCTTTGTTAAACAAAGGTGAAATGTTCTCAGTGGTAGGCAGGAATATGGATTTGAGGTTACAAACCGATCAGCCATGATCATATTGAATGGTGAAGCAGGCGCAAGTGGCTGAAAGGCCCACTCCTGGTTTGTACCTTCATATGAACTTTCAATATTCAGCCCAGTGCTAATTTACATCTGACATCTGTCACACACCCTGTTTTCTGCTTCGTCATTTTCTCTACAATCATTCAAGAAACTCTGGATTTATTTGCCCTATTTACCCCTCATTGTAATAAACCTTGACTCAACACAACCACCTCCTCTTAAAAGATAACCCATTGTTGAATCTTTGATTCAAGTTTTTCAGAACAATATTTATTCTCAATCCACTTAAATCTGGCCTCCTCCAGTTAAATGTTTTTATTCTAGTTTGCATTGCACCCTTCTCTATGGTTAATGTATGATTTCAATATCCCTTAAATATCCCCTCACATTTCATTGACCAATCTCATTCCCCAGAATCAATTTCTCATTGCATGAGAAATGGACCAATCTAGATTCATAGATTCACACAGTGTCAAAAAGGCCCTTCAGCCCATCAAACTTACACTGGTATAACAAACACTAAAAGTGTGCTAATCGCAATTTCCTGCACTTGTCTCATATCCTTGAAAGTTATGATATTTGAAATACTTATCCAAATATTTTTTAAAGATTGTAAGTTTTCTGGCCTCCACTTCCATTTCAGGCTGTGCATTCTAGATTCTCACCACCTGCTGAGTGAAAAAGTTTTGTCCCAAATCCCCTCCGAATCTCCTGCCCCTTAACCTAAAACTATGCACCCTCATGATTGACCCCTCAACCAAGGGGAACAGCTGCTCTCTATTCACCCTATCCATACCCCTTATATTTTTAGATGCCACAAACATGTATTTCCTCAGTCTTCTCTTCTAAAGAAAATAGTCCAATCCTATCTAGTCTTGCCTTACAGCTCAATTTCTTCACCCTTAGCGACATCCTGCAGAACCTCTTCTGGACTCGCACCAGTGCTATCACATCCTTCATGTAGTGAGGCGGCCAGAACTGCAAGCAGTACTCTGGTTGTGGGCTGGCCAACACTCTGTACAACTTCAAATTACCTCCCTGCTCTTATACTCTATGCCACGACTGATAAAAGCAAGTGTCCCAAAAGCCTCCTTAACTATCCTATTCACATGCTCACCGACTTCAAGGATCTGTGAATAATCATCCCAAGTTCCCACTGTTCCTCCAAGCTATCCAGTGTCCTGCCATTCATTAAATCATCCGTCATCTTGTTTCTTCTTCCAAAGTACATTGACCTGCATTTATCAAGTTTAAATACCATTTGCCACTGGTCTGTCCATCTGACCAATATCACTATATCTTCCTCTAATATATAGCCATCTTCTTTGCTATTAACTACTCTACCAAATTTGGTGTCATCTGCAAATTTGTTTAATGTTCCCCTAAAATTTTCATAGAGTCATAGAGATGTACAGCATGAAAACAGATCCTTCGTCCACTCGTCCATGCTGACCAGATACCCTAAATGAATCTAGTCCCATTTGCCAGCATTTGGCCCATATCCGTCCAAACCCTTCCTATTCATATACCCATCCAGATGCCTTAAATGTTGTAAATGTTCCTCCGCCACTTCCTCTGTGGAACACGCGTTGAAATCCCAGCATAGTAGCTCTTGGAATTTAACTTAAGTCAATAACATCTGAATTTGAAAGCTAGTTGAACTAACAGTGACCATAAAGCTGGCATAAATTATTGTAAAATCCATCTGGTTCACTAATTCTGGTGTTAGCAATTCTGGAAAGTGTGAAAATAGGTAAGTCCCCGGGCCAGATGGGATTTGTCCTAGGATTCTCTGGGTAGCCAGGGAGGAAATTGCTGAGCCTTTGGCTTTGATCTTCATGTCATCTACAGGAATAGTGCCAGAAGACTGGAGAATAGCAAATGTTGTCCTCTTGTCCAAGAAGGGGAGTAGAGACAACTCTGGTAATTAAGGACTAGTGAGCCTTACTTTGGTTGTGGGTAAAGTGTTGGGAAGGGTTATAAGAGATAGGATTTATAATCATCTAGCAAGGAATAAGTTGATTAGGGATAGTCAACATGGTTTTGTGAAGGGTAGGTTGTGCCTCACAAACTTTATTGAGTTCTTTGAGGAGGTGACCAAACAGGTGGTTGAGGATAAAGCAGTTGATGTAGTGTATATGGATTTTAGTAAGGCGTTTGATGAGGTTCCCCATGGCAAGATATTGTATAAAATATGGAGGCATGGGATTGAGGGTGATTTAGCGGTTTGGTTCAGAAATTGGCTAGCTGAAAGAAGACAGAGGGTGGTGGTTGATAGGAAAGGTTCATCCTGGAGTTCAGTTACTAGTAGTGTACTGCAAGGATCTAGTTTGGGGCCACTGCTGTTTGTTATTTTTATAAATGACCTAGATGAGGGTGTAGAAGGATGGGTTAGTAAATTTGCAGATGGCACTAAGGTAGGTAGAGTTGTGGATAAGGTCGAAGGATGTTGTGGGTTGCAGAGGGATATAGATAAGCTGCAGAGCTGGGCTAAGAGGTGGTAAATGGAGTTTAATGTAGAAAAGTGTGAGGTGATTCACTTCAGAAGGAGCAACAGGAATAAAGAGTACTGGGTTAATGGTAAACTTTTTGGTGGTGTAGATGAACAGAGAGCTCTCGGTATCCAGGTACATAGATCCCTCAAAGTTGCCACCCAGGTTGATAGGGTTGTTAAGAAGGCATATGGTGTGTCAGCTTTTATTAGTTGAGGGTTGGAGTTTTGGAGCCGTGGGGTCATGCTGCAGCTGTACAAAACTCTGGTGCAGCCACACTTGGAGTATTGTGTACAGTTCTGGTCACCACATTATAGGAAGAATGTTAAAGCTTTGGAAAGGGTTCAGAAGAGATTTACGAGGATGTTGCCTGGTATGGAGGGAAGGTCTGACCAGGAAAGGCTGAGGGACTTCAGGCTGTTTTCATTAGAGAGAAGAAGGTTGAAAGGTGACTTAATTGAGACATATAAGATAATCAGAGGGTGAGATAGGGTGAATAGTGAGAGCCTTGTTCCTTGGATGGTGATGGCTAGCACAAGGGGACATAGCCTTAATTTGAGGGGTGTTAGATATAGGACAGATTCGGGGTAGTTTCTTTACTCAGAGTACTAGGGGCATGAAATGGCCTGCCTGCAACAGTAGTAGACTTGCCAAGTTTAAGGCCGTTTAAATGGTCACTGCATAGACATATGGATGAAAATGGAATAATGTAGTTTAGACAGGCTTCAGATTGGTTTCACAGGTCGGCGCAACATTGAGGGCCGACGGGCCAGTACTGTAATGTTCTATGTTCTAATGACCTTTAGGGAGGAAACATCTGCTGTCCTTACCTCCTCTGGCCTACGAGTGACTCCTGACACACACAAATGTAATGGCTCTAACTAGAAGGCTTCTCAGTTCAAAGGCATTCAGGGATGGGCAAAAATGCTGGCCTTGACAGTGACACTCCATCCCATGAAAGCAAAAATTTTAAAACATTCTTATCAACATATTTGAGAATTTCTTCCCTTTATGTTATTACTATCCCAGTCTATTCCAGGATTATTGAAGTCTCCCATTATCAATACTCCGTTGGTTTTGCAGCTCTGTTATCATCACAACATCATGTTCCCTTGTGGTTAGATGCACCTGCATGTCATCAAAACTTGTTTATCACATTTCATGCACTTACACAGATGCACTGTAAACATACCTGAAGTTATATTCTGAAAACACCAAATTTAATGAAGCGACAAACAAAAGTATAATGCAGTTAACCAAAAATACTGTTGCTCACAAAAGAACTCTGGGCTCTCAACCACATTGCTAACCCATCATTGTGAAGGGATGTTGTGATGCTTCATTGTGCCTGGATTCTGATGGCAATGAAATGTCACAGGCCTGCCTGCTATGTCACATAATTGCCTTGGCATATAGAGTCATAGAGATGTACAGCATGGAAACAGACCCTTCGGTCCAACCCGTCCATGCCGACCAGATATCCCAACCCCAATCTAGTCTCACCTGCCAGCACCCGGCCCATATCCCTCCAAACCCTTCCTATTCATATACCCATCCAAATGGCGCTTAAATGTTGCAATTGTACCAGCCTCCACCACATCCTCTGGCAGCTCATTCCATACACATACCACCCTCTGTGTGAAAAAGTTGCCCTTTAGGTCTCTTTTATATCTTTCCCCTCTCACCCTAAACCTATGCCCTCTAGTTCTGGACTCCCCTACCCCAGGGAAAAGACTTTGCCTATTTATCCTATCCATGCCCCTCATAATTTTGTAAACCTCTATAAGGTCAGCCCTCAACCTCCGACGCTCCAGGGAAAGTAGCCCCAACCTGTTCAGCCTCTCCCTATAGCTCAGATCCTCTAACCCTGGCGACCCTTGTAAATCTTTTCTGAACCCTTTCAGGTTTCACAACATCTTTCCAATAGGAAGGAGACCAGAAATGCATGCAATGTTCCAACAGTGGCCTAACCAATGTCCAGTACAGCCGCAACATGACCTCCCAACTCCTGTACTCAATACTCTGACCAATAAAGGAAAGCATACCAAACGCCTTCTTCACTATCCTATTTACCTGCAACTCCACTTTCAAGGAGCTATGAACCTGCACTCCAAGGTCTCTTTATTCAGCAACACTCCCTAGGACCTTACCATTAAGTGTATAAGTTCTGCTAAGACTTGCTTTCCCAAAATGCAGCACCTCGCATTTATCTGAATTAAACTCCATCTGCCACTTCTCAGCCCATTGGCCCATCTGGTCCAGATCCTGTTGTAATCTGAGGTAACCCTCTTTGCTGTCAACTACACCTCCAATTTTGGGGTCATCTGCAAACTTACTAACTGTACCTCTTATGCTCGCATCCAAAACATTTATGTAAATGACAAAAAGTAGAGGGCCCAGCACCGATCCTTGTGGCTGACCACTGGTCACAGGCCTCCAGTCTGAAAAACAACCCTCCACCACCACCCTTTGAGCCAGTTCTCAACCAGTCTTCTACCTTTGAGCCAGTTCTGTATCCAAATGGCTAGTTCTCCCTGTATCCCATGAGATCTAACATTGCTAATCAGTCTCCCATGGGGAACCTTGTCGAATGCCTTACTGAAGTGCATATAGATCACATCTACTGCTCTGCCCTCATCAATCTTCTTTGTTACTTCTTCAAAAAACTCAATCGAGTTTGTGAGACATGATTTCCTACGCACAAAGCCATGTTGACTATCCCGAATCAGTCCTTGCTTTTCAAAATACATGCACATCCTGTCCCTCAGGATTCCCTCCAACATCTTGCCCACCACCAGGATCAGGCTCACCAGTCTATAGTTCCCTAGCTTGTCTTTACCGCCCTTCTTAATCAGTGGCACCATGTTTGCCAACCTCCAGTCTCCAGGCACCTCACCTGTGACTATCGATGATACAAATATCTCAGCAAGAGGCCCAGCAATCACTTCTCTAGCTTCCCACAGAGTTCTTGGAGACACCTGATCAGATCCTGGGGATTTATCCACTTTTAACTGTTTCAAGTCATCCAGCACTTCCTCCTCTGTAATCTGGACATTTTGCAAGATATCACCATCTATTTCCCTACAGTCTATATCTTCCATGCCCTTTACCACAGTAAATACTGATGCAAAATATTCACTTAGTATCTCCCCCATTTTCTGTGGCTCCACACGAAGGCCATATGTATTAGGAGACAGTGAGGTCTGCAGATTCTGGAGAAGGACTCCGACCCAAAACATTGATTTTCCTGCTCCTTGGATGCTGCCTAACCTGCTGTGCTTTCCCAGCAACACACTCTCAATTTGGCATATATATTATCTGCTCCCTCATCAGCATCACCTTATCCTTCCTCCTGATTTGTAGAAACATCTGATCCATCCATCTCCTCTTTTAAAAATTTCTCTCTGTGTTCCCAAGCAAGATTGTACATGTTTGGCAAAACTGAAGCACCCTGCCTGAGTGTTACAAACAGCAGAAACTCGTATTTACCAAGTCCACTATCTGCTAATTTGTTGCTCTTGTTGAGTCTTGGCCAGTATTCACAGAATCAGAGAAGAAGTGTTATGTTACAGAAGGAGACCATTTAGCCCAGCATGCCTACACTAGCTCTCTGACTGAGTATTTTGACTTAATGCCATTTCTTTCCCTTTTTCCCATATCTGTATACATTATTTCTTTTTTAAAAAATTATCCATGCCCTCTTAAATGCCTCAATTGAACCTGCTTATGCCATACTTCTACACAGTTTTCAGACCCTTGAAAAAGATTTTCTCACCTCACATGTGCTTCCTTTCCATATCACTTTAAACGTCTACCGTCCCATTCTTGACCCTTTTCCAAATAGGAACAGTTTCTCCCTATCTATCCAGCCACCATATTATTTTAAAATCTTTTATAAATCTTTTAGTCTTAGTGAGTTTTGAGAAGATTTGTAGCTCATGTTGAGGTTTTGGATATAGGTTTGCTCGCTGAGCTGGAAGGTTCATTTCCAGACGTTTCATCACCCTACTAGGTAACATCTTCAGTGGGCCTCAGGCAAAGCAGTGTACATGATTCCTGCTTTCTATTTATATGTTTGGGTTTCTTTGGTTTGGTGATGTCATTTCCTGTTCTTTTTCTCAGGGGGTGATAGATGGGGTCTAACTCGATGTGTTTGTTGATAGAGTTCCAGTTGGAATGCTGTGCTTCTAGGAATTCTCGAGAGTGTCTCTGTTTGGCTTGTCCTAAGATGGATGAGTTGTCCCAGTTGAAGTGGTGTCCTTCCTTATCTGTATGTAAGGATACTAGTGAGAGAGGGTCATGTTGTTCTGTAGCTAGATGGTGTTCATGTATCCCCAGACATGACATCACCACAGGAAATGACATCACTAACATAAAAATAGAAAGCAGAAATCATGTACACTGCTTCGCCTGAGGCCCACTGAAGATGTTACCTAGTAGGGTGGCGAAACGTCTGGAAATGAACCTCCCACTCAGTGAGCAAATCTACATCCAGAATCTTTTAGTCTTCTTCTTTCCAAGATAAGCAATCCTATTTTCTCCAATCTATCCTCATAATTGAAGTTTGTCAACCCTGACTATTGTTGTAGATTGCTTCTGCAAACTCTCCAATAAGTTCTCATAATGCGGCACCCAGAACTGTACACAATATTCCAGCTGATTTCTAACAAGTGGCATGCACTAACAAGTGTCTTATACTAAAACACTGCCACATGTGCACTGGTGTCATTACTTGGGTCTTTTATCGACATCCCCTGTAATTAAGGTTCAAATCCAGCAGTTGTTGAGGGTAGCAAACTCTTGAGGCACATGTACGAATTGGGAGAGCTCCCTGGTACATATGCACACATCTAAAGGATTTGTTTCTGGTGATCACAGCCCAACAGTTAGACAGTAAAACCTCAGTTTAAATATAAATGCTTTTTGTAAATCCTAGGGAGCTCTTCGCAACACATGTGCAGTCACTTGCTCTTTGCACCTATGGAAACCCTGTGATAGCAACAATTCCTACAGTTGTGACTTCTGTGTGTGTGTTGTGAATCTAATAAAGCACCCTCCAAGGGAAAAACATTCTTCTTAACTCTCTTCTTAGCCTTCTACCTCTTATCTTAAATCTATTCTCCTTTTTGTTGACTTATCTACTAATGGAAAAGGTATCTACCCTATCCATTCCCCTCATAATCTTATCTACCTCTATCAGGTCCACTCTCAACCTCCACTGCCCCCCCAAAAAATTTCCCAGCCTGTCCAATTCTTCCTCATAACTCAGACCCTTTAGCCCAGGCAGCTTCCTGCTGTATCTCCTCTGTACTCCCTCCTATGCAGTCACATTCTCCCTATAATGCAGTAGCCAGAACTGCACCCAGTACTCCGATTGTAACCTATCTAGTGTTTTATATCATTCTCGCACACCCTCCTTGCTGTTGCATTCTATGACTTTGCCAATAAAGGCAATTATCCCATTCGCCTTCTTAACCAGTTTATCTACCTGCTCTGTTATCTACCTTCAAGGATCTGTAGAAATGCACACCAAGGTCTCTCTGATCTTCAGCACTTTCCAGAATCCGAGTGTAATTCTTTGCCTTGTTAGCACTCCCTAACCTCAGATTTTTCTGACTTTGATTCCATTTGCCATTGCTCTGTCCACTTGACTTGCCCATTGATATCCTTTTGCGGATTATGTTATCCTCCTCACTACTTATCACCCGACCACATTTCATGTCACCCACAGATATCTTGATTGTACCCTCTACATTTAAGTCTAAATCATTATTGTACACCAGACTGCAGGAGCCCCAGCACCAAGCCCTGTGTAACACCATTAGAAACAGACTTTCTCACAGAAACATCCTTCTACCATCAGCCTCTGCTTCCTGCCTCTCAGCTAATTTCAAATAGAATGTGCCTTTTGTTCATTGTCTTGGATCCCATAGAATCTTACTTTCATGATTGGTCTGCTATGATGGACTTTTTTAAACAAACCCTGCTGAAGTCCATGTAGACAAGATCAAATAGACAGGATATACAGGAAGGAACTTTCTCTATTGGTTGAGGGATCAATGATGAGGAGGCATATATTTAAGGCAGTGCTTGTAAGGGTGACAGAGGCTGAGATCGTCACAACATTTAAGAAATATTTGTATGGATACTTGCAGTTCCAAGGTATACCAGCCTGTAGGCCAAGTACTAGAAAATAGGGTTAGGATAGTTAGGGACTTGGTACAGTCTTGATGGTGTGAAGGGCCTTTTTCTCTGCTATTAACTTCTATGATTCTAAATGCAGTGGCCTCATGAACAATTTTATTTATTTCTTCAAAATATTTGAGCAAATTTGTCAAACACAACCTTCCCTTACTGACTATCCCTGTTGCCATGTCACTCCAAATGCGGATATTTTTTGTGCCTCAATTCTTTCTAATAATTGCCCTGCCACTAAGGTTAGGCTGATTGCCTGTAAGTTCTTGGTGTATCCCTTCCTCCCGTTAATACTGGGACAATTTTAACAGTCAGGCACCTCACCTGTGGCCAGAGAGAATTTAAATGTAATTATCAGGGCCTTGTATCTCCTCCCTTGTCTCCCTCAACAGCATGGGATACATGCTATTGAGTCATGGTCATAATGTCATACAGTGCAGAAAAGCTCTTCAGCCCATCAAGTCTGCACCAAAATAACTACCCCTAAAAGGTGTGCTAATCCCAATTTCAAATGCATTTGTCCCATATCCTTGCATGTTCTGATATTTGAAGCGCTCATCCAAATACTTGTTAAAAATTGTAAGGTTTCCAGCCTTCTCTACCTTCCCAAGCTGTGCATTCTAGATTCCCATCACCCACAGTGAAAATGTTTTTTCCTAAATTCCCTCTGCATCGCCTGCTCCTTATCCTAAAATTATGCCCACTCAACCAATAGGCATAGCTGCTCTCTATTCACCCTGTTCATACCCCTCAGTTTTATACATGCCCTCCCTCAGTCTTTGCTCTAGAGGAAACAATCAAAGCCTATTCTTTTTTCAAAAAATTTTCATTGAAAAAAGATTTCTTTTTTATAAAATTACAAAATTACAACAGTAAATAAACAACACTACTCTATATAAAACATTTTTCAAGAATGAAATAAAAAAACAGCAACGCAAACAAAACTATACTCATGTGCAAAATGAAAAGTCCAGTATGAATAATAAATAAATAAATAACACCACTCAGCGCAACAAAACAAGAGTTCTCAACCTTTGAGAGCATTGAATATAATACCCGCAGTTATTCGAAATTCTTCCTCTCAGGATACCAATTTTGCTAAGTCAGATCGTCATGGCTACACAAAAGCCCTAATTAAAATGGCAAACAAATCTGCACCTAGGTAATCCAAATAGGGCTGCCATATCTTAAAAAGATTTTCAGTTTTTTGGTGCACCATATTTGTGAGAATGTCCAGGGGGACATGTTCCATGATTAGCTTACGCCAATTTGACAGGGCCTGGTGGTTTTCAGACACCCAACACATCAAAATATTTTTCCTTGCACATGCAGAAAGTAAGGATATTAAAAAGCTTTCTCCCCTGAATGTCTATAGAAAATAAATTGGGCAGGCCCAGGAGAAGAGGGTTCGGGTCCAACTTAACTTTGGCCCGCAAGACCCTCCCTCTTACTCCAACACATATGAAGCCTGTGGTAGGACCACAGACAATGAGTGAGAGTACCAGTACTGTACTTATTTTACAGTTGGGGCACTCTGAGGATATTCCCACCTTAAATTTCAAGAGACAGTCTGGGGCCAGATGGTCACTATGAAAAATCTTCAGCTGGATGGCGTGCGTCTTATTACAGATCAAAATCTTTCACGCACTTTCACATATATTTTCCCATGTCTCAGAGGAGATCTCAACTCTCTCTTCCAGATCTCACATAGTTACTCAATATCATCTGAGGGACCATCCCTCAGGGGTGATAAAGAGTACTAACTGTGAGTGCTCTTGGCATGAAGCATCCTCTTCTCTATATCAGATTTGGAAGAGTGGGTCAAGAGCGTAGTCACATTTTGAATAAAGTCCCTCATCTGAAAAAAAACGAAAAAGGTGTCTGCTAGATAAACCATACTAGCAGTTTATTTGATCAAAGGACATCAATGTTTTGCCCTCAAGTAAGTCACACAAACAGGAAACTCTCCTAGCTGCCCAGAGTTTGAACCTGGGGTCCAATATCCCTGGCCGGAACCCTGGCATACCAACTATAGGGGTAAGAAAAGAAGTTTTAGATATATTACTCTCACTCTGCCACATTGCCATCCACGCTTTGACAGTATTAATGATTATTGGATTACAATAGTCCTCTGCAACTATCATTATTTTATCTAAGAACAACAGGCTAGTAAAGGGACACTTTTGCTGGGAGGCCTCAATATCCAACCACATTGACGCTGGTCCTCACAAGCCCAGTCGCTCACAAAAGATAAAAGGGAGCTCAATTGATACCTTTTAATATCCGGGCGGTCCACTTCCCCCCAGTCCTTGGGGCAATTGCAATTTGGTGAGCTTAATAAGGGGCCATCTGTGGTGCCAGATAAAAGAGGTAAACCAGCCATTAAGTCTCCTAAATGTTTGCTTGGGAAAAGTCAAAGGAAGCATTCGCGTAGGGTATAGCAAACAAGGAAGGACATTCATTTTAATAAGGGCTACTCGGCCTAACCAGGATATTGGGAGATCCTCCCATCTTTGAAGATCTTGCTTGATCTTGTCAAGCAAGTGGATAAAATTAGCCTTAAATAACTGAACAAAGATGGGACTAACAAAAATACCTAAATAAAGAAAAAACCCCTGTGACCACTTAAAAGGAAACCATGACTCACCCTCACCATCAGATATTCCCCCAAGACCGCCATAGGCATAGCCCCGATTTGGAAAAATTAATCTTATAGGACAAAAATGAGCAAAATAAATGAATATGTTGTATTAAATGGGGTACAGAAACTATTGGGTTCAACAAAGAAAAACATCATCCGCACATAGTGTGATCTTATGTGTTTTTGATCCTACTTCTTGGGCAGTTATATTCGGTTCCCTACGGATAGCCTCTGCCAGCGGTTCAATCACCAACATAAAAAGTAGAGGTTAGAGGGGACAACCTTGCTGACTGCCCCTACAGATACTAAAATTACTGAATCTTACACCATTGGTGAGAACTGCAGGCAGAGGATCACTATAAAGAACCCTTACCCATCTAAGAAAGCCTTCACCTAGACAAAACCATTCCAGGTTGTGACACTCCACCCAGTCAAATGCCTTCTCTGCATGTAAAGAGATCACTAATCCCTGAACCAATCGCTGCTGACAAGCTTGGACCATATTAAGTAACCTCCAAACATTGTACGAGAATCTGCAGCCCTTTATAAAGCTTGTCTGATCCTCTTTGACAACGGAAGGCAACGCCATTTCCAGCCTTAATGAGAAAGTCTTGGACAAAATTTTAAAATCAGATTTTAAAAGTGAGATGGGCATATAAGAAGCACAGTCTTCTGGGGTTTTGCCTTTCTTAAGGATGAGAGAGATATTAGCCTCTCATGGATGGCGGGAGACAACCATGACTCTATGAGTAATTGTACATGTCCAACATCGACACTGACAATATATTTATAAATTCTTTGTAGAATTCACTAGGAGACCATCAGGGCCAGATGTATTTCCATATTTTAAAAAATATATATTTTTATTGAAAAATAGATTTTTTGATATTACAATAAATACAAAACAGTATGATTCACAACAGTACAAAGAAAGAACATGAAAATATAAATAAGTACAAATGTATAAATCTATGTATAAAAAAAAACTAAATACATACATAAATAATAAATAATATCTAACAACTAACTAATAAATAATAATAATAATAATCTGGCTCAGCAAGACAAAGCATTAGCCATCAAGAGCATTAATTTACACATATTCATACGTTCGCATTTCCCCATAGCTGGATATCAGACTCAGAAAACCCAATTGTTATGGCCTGTCTGGTCCTCTTTAATAATAGTTTCCAGCGTTAATGCAAGAGTCTTGGAAAAATTTTAAAATCGTTGATTTAAAAGTGAAATGGGCCTGTAGGAAGCACAGTGCTCCAGAGCTTTCCCTTTTTTAAGAATAAGAGAGATATTGGTCTCTCTTAGAGATGGTGGGAGGCGATCATGACTGTATGAGTCACTAAAAATGTTGAGCATCAGGCCTGACAATATGCTTATAAATTCCTTATAAAATTCACTGGGAAGTCCATCAGGTCCAGACGCCTTTCCACTCTGAAGCAGCCTCCTGCACATCTTACTCTGATAAAGGGGCATTGAGAAAAGCCTCTTCTTCAGGGATTACATCCAGAAGCTCCAGATTCTTGAAAAAAGACTCCATCCGAGCCTGTCCGTCCTCACAACTTGCAGAGTGGTACAATTCAGAGTTAAATCTCCAAAATGTTGCATTGGTCATTTTATAATAACAGGTTAGGTTTCCAGCACCTTCCTTAATCGACATAATCAATTAGGGGGGGGAGGGCACTCTTTTTCCTGGCAAGATAGGCTAAATACTTGCCTGGATTGTCACCATGCTCAAACGGCCTTTGCAAAAGCAAGCTCCTTCTTTGCTGTCTGTGTGAGCATGGAATACAACGTAGATCGAAGCATTGGTTTCCTCTATAGCTTGGCCAACGAGGGCCTGTCAGAATAAGCCTTCTCAGCTGCCTTCAACCATGCTTCAAGCAGATGTTGCTGCTTGCCCTTCTGCTGCTTCCTACTGGCTGAGTAGGAGATAACTAACTCTCTGGCATAAGCTTTAGCAGTTTTCCAAAAAACAGACAGGCTACTAGCTGAACCTGAATTAATGTCTATAAATGCCCTGAATTCATTAGAGAAGTACTCCACAAACTTACTATCCTTAAGGATTCAGGGACTCGCTACAGTGTCCTTAATCTTAACCAACAAGTACACTGGAGCATGAGTGGAGATGGCACCAAGTTCAGGGTTGTCGGGGGGTAAGAAAAATCCTAGTGTGGCACCTGTGTGGAAAAAAAATGTAAAGTCCCTGCCTGTAGAGTGGAGATGCCTCCAGACATCCACCAATCCTAACTCCATGCACAGATCCACTAATTGCTTGATTTAAGGTATTAGGGGGCCCTTGGGCAACCTGTCCATAAGACAATTAAAATCTCCCCTCAATGATATGCTGGGATTTGAAATGAAAAATGTGTTGCTGGAAAAGCGCAGCAGGTCAGGCAGCATCCAAGGAGCAGGAGAATCGACGTTTCGGGCATAAGCCCTTCTTCAGGAATTCTGGGATTTGAAACTAATCACTTTAGAAAATGCATCTATCAGAAATTTGAGGAGATGGATTACCATATTCTTCCCTATTTATCAAAGCTTTAAGGATTACAATCCTCCTGTATGTATTTTTAACACACTCTAGTAACTTAAATGGGAGATTCCTCCTAACCAGTATGGCCACTCTCCTACTCCTAGTAATAGAAGGTGAAAGTCAACTTGATCAAAGCCATTCTACTGCAATTTCAAATGTTTCTTATCATCCAAGTGTGTCTCCTGCAATAAAGCAATATCCAAGGCTCAAGAGTAACTGTTTCCTTTTAATTAGCAAGTGACTCCCCTTGATATTCCAGATATACCATTTAAAATGGTCATTAGCCATAATCTTCTGCAGTAACATTTAGACTCCAGAGAGGAAGAACTCGAATTACAAATAGCTGAGCCTTAATAAAAGAAAATCCACAGAACTTAAAAACTACACAAACTAAAACTACTACAGTTAACAAACCTACACAACAATCAAAGACTATATACAACAAAAACCCAAAAAGCAAAACAAAATATAAAGCACCAATGGCACTGGATAGGGGAGTTCGCCCCCCACCCAAGGGGGGCATCTATACACCCCAACACACAACTTCCTGCCCCGCTGCCAACTGGGACATTTAAACACCTGAACTGGGCTTATACTGCCCATAAGTAGGTGTCTAGCTATCCCAACCATTTTCTCTCCTCCTAGCTAGAGCCGCATCACAAACACAAGCAACAAAACAAAAAGGGAAATACAAAAACGAATAACAATGTGAACAAAGAAGTTAAAAGTGAATAGTAAGAAAGTAAGTACCCCACCCATCCCCTGGTATAGCTTAATTTAGAAGTTAAAAGTAAATACCCCATCGTTCCCGTAGAATAATTTAACCCAGATTATTGCCAAAAAGTAAAAGGAAAAGAAAACCCCAACACGATTTTCTTTTCAAAAAAAAAATATCCAAACAACACTATTATCTGTACATAATGAATCGTTTCAACTAAGTTAACAAAATCTCTTGCATTCTCTGACAAGTCAAAGATGTGTATGGATCCGTTAAAGGTAATCCGAAGCTCTGCCATGTAGCTTAGAGAGTACTGGATCGAGCTCCCTCAATCTTTTCTTAATGCCAGCATAGGATTTCCTTTTCCAGATCACTGCTGCTGAGAAGTCTTGGAAAAACATGATCCTAGAGCCCTCATAAGTTAAGGCCTTCCCCTGGACTCTAGAAGCTTCCACGATTCTCTGCTTATCTTTATAATAATGGAATTGCACCAGGATAGGGCGGGGACATTGGTCCAGATCTGGCCTCCATGCTGTGACCCGGTGAGCTCTTTCAATCTTCAAACTTCTCGTTTCTGCCTCCAAGTCAAGGAATTTCAGCCAATCCTCAATAAATTCCATTGGTTGCTCACCCTCCTTCTTCTCCGGCAAACCAATGATCCGAATATTTTTCGTCCTGCCCCTGTCCTCGAAATCATCGACCTGGTCAAGCAAATTATGGAGCTGCATCTCTAGGGCCTGGGTCCTATCCTTAGAAGAGTCAGTCTCAGCTTCTACCACTGTGACTCTGCATTCAACTTCATCCGACCTTTTCCCGAGGTCTCCCAGTTGCTGTTCGTGCTTCTGCAGCATAATAGAGATAGGGAGCAGCTTCGCTTCAATTTGCTTATCTAGCATCTCACAAGATTTTGCGAGCCCCAATACCAGGGCCTGGTAAGAAATGAAGTCTGAGGATCCTGTAGGTTGGACCGCAGCCCCAGCCTCGGGCAAGCCTTCTCCCTTCTTAAGCATCCCTGGATGGCGAGAACGCAGGTCAGTGACTTTTCAGAACTTTCTACGACTCTGTGACTTTTTCAGAGTCCTAGAAAACCACAAGGATCTGGGTAGGGCAGGTTACTGCTTTGTCCCGCCTGCGATGCAGTGCGGAGCTCTGCAAAGTGATCTTCCTAGATCGCCGACATCTTGGATCCTCGCCTTTCCACTTTAAAGCTGCCTCCTGTATCTCTAGCACTGTTAAAGGGACATTAAGGAGAGACGCCTGTTCAGAGGGCACTTCTGAATGATTCAAGTTCCTAAAAAAGGACTCCATCTTAGCCCATCTGTCCTCACAGCCTTCTGACTGGTATAATTCAGAGCAAGATCTCCGAAAAGCAGCATTGATCTTTTTGGAATCACAAGAAAGAGTTCCAGTCCCTTCCCTGATGGAGGTAATAGATTGGGGGGGCATTCTTTTACCTAGCCAGATATTTGCCCAGCCTATTGCCATGCTCAAACAACTTTTGTTTAGCAAAGGAAAGTTCCTTCCTCGCTGTCTGTGTGAGCGTGGAATTCAAGTGGACCGAAGAGCTGTGACCTGCTGCAGCTTAGCCACCAACAGCCAATCAAAATATGCCATCTTCAGTCGTGCCTCAAGCAGGCGCTGCTGCTCTCCCTTCTGTCGCTTCCAACTGACAGAGTAAGAGATAATTATTCCCGTAGCATAAGCCTTAGCAGTCTCCCAGAGAATAGACGCGTTACTAGCCATATACGAATTAATGACAATGAATGCTTTAAACTCATTAGAAAAGTACTCAATGAGTTTACTGTCCTTGAGAATAAAGGGATCCATTCACCAGTGCTGTAAACCCGCTACATTGCCCTTAATCTTAACCACTAAGTATGATCAGAAATGGTGATATTCCCAATTGTGCAGGACATCACCGATTCCAAACAAATCGTGCGGGCTAGGAAAAGATCAGTCCTCGTGTGACACTTGTGCAAATTAGAAAAATTAGAGGAAGAATTGTAGGGTGGAGGTGCTCCCAAACATCCACCAGCCCCAATTCTATACATAAATCAATCAGTTGCTTAGATTGCAGAGAAGATTTTGGGAGGCCTTTGGGCATTCTATCCACCGTGGGATCCATGAGATTAATAAAGTCTCCCCTTATAATAATATGCCATAACACAAGGGCAATCAATTTGGAGAATGCATCCATCAGAAATTTAAGGAGTGCACCGGGGGCAATAAATATTCAAAATACCATACTCTTCACCACATACTGAGGCTTTAAGAATTACGAACGCCCCCATACAATAATCTTTAATATGATCTAGTAACTTAAATGGGAGATTCTTCCAAACAAGTATGGCCACACCCCTATTCTCAGTATTCAAGGACAAAAAAAACATGATCAAACCCACCCTGCTGTAATTTCAGATGTTCCTTATCACCAAGGTGAGTTTCCTGCAACAGGGCAATATCAACCCTTCCTGAAGAAGGGCTAATGCCCGAAACGTCGATTCTCCTGTTCCCTAGATGCTGCCTGACCTGCTGCGCTTTTCCAGCAACACATTTCCATCTCAATATCAACCCTTGCCTTTTTAAGACTCGTGAGTATCTTTCTCCTCTTGACCTGTGAGTGACTCCCTTTAATGTTCCATTTAATGTACACCATTTGAGACCACAATTAGACATGACCCTCTACAACAACCTTTGAACTCCCAAGAGGAAGAATTCAACTTACAAATTGCTGAGTATAGATGAAAATAGACCATGGAGCCTAAAGACTACACACACTAAAACTACCATCTAACAAACTAACAGAACTTTCAAAAACTACATCTACAAAAATCCAACAAACTAAACCAAATGCAAAATACAAAAAGCATTTAATGGGGAACTCTACCCCCTGCCCACAGAGGGTGCTTACACATCTCCCATACACCTCCATAACTCCTTCCAGCTTGAGTCTCATGCCAAACTCAAGCAAAAGAAAAAAAAGGCAATATTAACAAAGAAGTTAAAAGTGAGCACTCTACCCATCCCCAACTATACATTAACCTCAATTATCATCAGAAAAAATCTAACATTTTGTTTAAGAAAAAGAGTACAAAAGAGAAAGAGAAAACATTATTGTCCATATCCTGCAGACCATCC
Source organism: Chiloscyllium plagiosum (assembly GCF_037043375.1). Taxonomy (NCBI): domain Eukaryota; kingdom Metazoa; phylum Chordata; class Chondrichthyes; order Orectolobiformes; family Hemiscylliidae; genus Chiloscyllium; species Chiloscyllium plagiosum. The sequence goes on along the minus strand of NW_028270164.1, from coordinate 58,478,899 downwards.
AGTCTATTTTAAAGGGTCCAGAAAGTTTCTTGCTTTTTCCGAAGAATCAAATGAGTGTACAGACCCATCATAAATAAAACAAATCACTGCCGGTCCCTCAGTCTTCACTTTACCTCATCAAAGGACTTCCTTTAATAGGTCACGGCTACAGAAAATTCCTGGAAGAACGTTACCTTGAATCCTTTGTAAATCAAGGCCTGCATTCTTGATGCTTCCATAACTCTCTGCTTGTCGCCGTAGCATTGGAATCACACTAGGACCCGGTGGGGGTGCTGGTCCAAACCGGATCTGCGCACTGCAACCCAGTGAGCTCTGTCAACCTTCACCCGGCCCACCTTGGCATCCCAACCAAGAAATTGTGGCAACCAGTCTTCAAAAAAGCTTACTGGCTGCTCACCTTTCACTCCCTCCAACAACCCGATGATCTGGATATTCTTTGTCCGACCTCTGTTTTCTAGGTCGTCGACCTGCTCTGTTAAGGCCCAGAGCTGCTTCTCGAGGGCCTGGATCCACTCCATCGAGGACTCAATTACGGTCTCCGATGCTGCAGTCTGCCGTTTGACCTCCTCCATTTGCTTTCCAAGCCCTGTCAGCTCCTGCTCATGTTTGTATAGCATGGCCAAGATCAGTTCCAGCCTGGTGCGACTCTCCTCGATCGAAGCCTCGATCATCTCCTGGAGCTTCACAAGCTCTGCAGCCAAGGTCTGTTGGGTAGGTGATTCCTGTGGAGTTGCAGAGGAGGTCATGGGTGTGCCCGATACCACCGGGCAATGTCCTGTGTGTTGGGACTTAGCCGAACCTTTACTTTTAGTCTGGATTAGAATGGTACTGGAAAGGCACAGCAGTTCAGGCAGTATCCAAGGAGCAGGAAAATCGACGTCTCAGGCAAAAGCCCTGAGACATCGATTTTCCTGCTCCTCAGATGCTGCCAGAACTGCTGTGCTTTTCCAGCACCACTCTAATCCAGAATCTGGTTTCCAGCATCTGCAGACATTGTTTTTACCTCTTTATTTTTAGTCACCTTCCCTTGCTAAAAAAAGGATTTATAACAATTCCATAACTATTTAATTATCAAATTTTTCCAAAATAACAGGTGGTGAGGGTAAGAGCACCACTACGCTTGAGTTGTGGTGCAGAGCTCAGCAGGGCAGACCTTTCAGATCGCTGGCATCTTGGATTCCCCCTAAGCCTATTCTTATAGCTCAATTTCACCATCCCAGGCAACATCCTGATGAACCTCCTCTGAACCCCCTCTAGCGCTGTCACATCGTTCCTGTAGGGAGGTGACCAGAACTGCAGACTGTACTCCAGATGTGGCCTAACCAATGCTCTGTACAACTCCAACATTACCTCCTTGATCTTATTCTCTATGCCATGATTGTTGAAAACAAGTGTCCCATATGCCTTCTTAACAATCCTATGCATGTGCTCTGCTGACTTCAGGGATCTGTGAATGATTAACCCAAGATCCCTCTGTTCCTCTGAGCTACCCAGTGGACCACCATTCATTAAATGCCCTCATCCTGTTTCTTCTTCCAACGTGCATTACCTCACACTTTCAGGAATAAAAGAATGACTAGGGTAGGAATAGGTCCAGTCAAGGATAGTAGTGGGAAATTGCGTGTGGAGGCTGAAGAGATTGGGGAGACACTGAATGAATACTTTTCGTCAGTATTCACTCAGGAACAGGACATTGTTGTCGATGTGAGTACCGAGTCACAATTAAGTAGAATGGATGGCTTTGAGGTATGTAGAGAAGAGGTGTTGGAAATCCTGGAAAGGGTGAAAATAGATAAGTCCCCTGGGCCTGATGGCATTTATCCTAGGATTCTCTGGGAGGAGAAAGTGAGGTCTGCAGACGCTGGAGATCAAAGCTGAAACTTTATTGCTGGAACAGCACAGCAGGTCAGGCAGCATCTAGGGAACAGAAGATTCGACGTTTCGGGGCCAGTGTAGTTGCGGACTGAACTGGTCCTCACCCTGAACAACTTTTCTTTCCAATCCTCCCACTTTCTCCAAACAAAAGGAGTAGCCATGGGCACCCGCATGGGCCCCAGCTATGCCTGCCTCTTCGTAGGGTATGTGGAACAATCCATCTTCCGCAACTACACTGGCCCCACCCCCCATCTTTTCCTCCGCTACATTGATGACTGTATCGGCGCTACCTCGTGCTCCCACGAGGAGGTTGAACAGTTCATCCACTATACTAACACCTTCCACCCCGACCTCAAATTCACCTGGACAGTCTCGGACTCCTCCCTCCCCTTCCTAGACCTTTCTGTTTCTATCTCAGACGACCGAATCAACACGGACATCTACTACAAACCGACCGACTCCCACAGCTACCTGGACTACACCTCCTCCCACCCCGCCCCCTGTAAAAACGCCATCCCATTCTCCCAATTCCTTCGTCTCCGCCGCATCTGCTCCCAGGAGGACCAGTTCAAAATACGCACAACACAGACGGCCTCCTTCTTCAAGGACCGCAATTTCCCCCCCGACGTGATCGACGATGCCCTCCACCGCATCTCCTCCACTTCCCGCTCCTCCGCCCTTGAGCCCCGCCCCTCCAACCGCCACCAGGACAGAACCCCACTGGTCCTCACCTACCACCCCACCAATCTCCATGTACAGCGCATCATCCGCCGTCACTTCCGCCACCTCCAAACGGACCCCACCACCAAGGATATATTTCCCTCCCCTCCTCTATCAGCTTTCCGTAGAGACCACTCCCTCCGCGACTCCCTTGTCAGATCCATACCCCCCACCAACCCAACCTCCACTCCCGGCACCTTCCCTTGCAACCGCAGGAGGTGCAACACTTGCGCCCACACCTCCCCCCTCACCTCTCTCCAAGGCCCCAAAGGAAACTTCCATATCCGCCACAGATTCACCTGCACCTCCACCCACATTATCTACTGCATCCGCTGCAGCCGGTGTGGCCTCCTCTATATTGGGGAGACAGGCCGCCTACTTGCGGAGCGATTCAGAGAGCACCTCTGGGCCACCCGGACGAACCAACCCAATCACCCTGTAGCACAGCATTTCAACTCCCCCTCCCACTCCACCGAGGATATGCAGGTCATTGGACTCATCCACCGCCAAACCACAACAACGCGACGGTCGGAGGAGGAGCGTCTTATCTTCCGACTGGGAACCCTCCAACCACAGGGGATGAACTTGGACTTCACCAGTTTCTTCATCCCCCCTCCCCCCACCTTGTCTCAGCCGAATCCCTCCAGCCCGGCACCGCCTTCCTGACCTGCAGTCTTCTTCTTGACCTCTCCGCCTCCACCCTACTCCGACCTATCACCCTCACCTTGACCTCTTTCCACCTATCACATTTCCAACGCCCCTCCTCCAAGTCCCTCCTCCCTACCTTTTATCTTCTCCTGCTGAACACTCTCTGCTCATTCCTGAAGAAGGGCACGTGCCCGAAACGTCGAATCTTCTGTTCCCTAGATGCTGCCTGACCTGCTGTGCTGTTCCAGCAATAAAGTTTCAGCCAGGATTCTCTGGGAAGCAAGGGAGGAGATTGCAGAGGCATTGGCCTTGATTTTTATGTCCTCGTTGTCTACAGGAGTTGTGCCAGAAGATTGGAGGCTAGCAAATGTGGTTCCCTTGTTTAAGAAGGGGAGTAGGGATAACCCTAGTAACTATAGGCCGGTGAGTCTCACTTCTGTTGTGGGCAAAGTCTTAGAGAGAATTGTAAGGGATAGGATTTATGAACATCTGGATAGGAATAATGTGATCAAGGATAGTCAGCATGGTTTTGTGAAGGGCAGGTCGTGCCTCACAAACCTTATTGAATTCTTTGAGAAGGTGACTAAGGAGGTGGACGAGGGGAAAGCAGTAGATGTGGTGTATATGGATTTTAGTAAGGCGTTTGATAAGGTTCCCCATGGTAGACTACTGCAAAAAATACGGAGGTATGGCATTGAGGGTGAGTTGGAGGTTTGGATTAGGAGTTGGCTGGCTGGAAGAAGACAGAGGGTAGTAGTTGATGGCAAAGGTTCATCTTGGAGTGCCGTCACTAGCGGTGTTCCGCAAGGATCTGTTTTGGGACCATTGCTGTTTGTCATTTTTATAAATGACCTGGAGGAGGGGTTAGAAGGTTGGGTGAGCAAGTTTGCGGATGATACGAAAGTCGGAGGAGTGGTAGACAGTGAGGAAGGATGTGGCAGGTTACAGCGGGATATTGATAAGCTGCAGAACTGGGCAGAAAGGTGGCAAATGGAGTTCATTGTAGCTAAGTGTGAGGTGATTCATTTTGGTAAGAGTAATAAAAAGATGGGGTACTGGGCTAACGGTCGGATACTTGGTAGTGTGGATGAGCAGAAAGATCTTGGTGTCCATGTACACAAATCTTTGAAAGTTGCCACCCAGGTAAATAGTGCGGTGAAGAAGGCATATGGCGTACTGGCTTTTATTGGTAGAGGAATTGAGTTCCGGAGTACTGAGGTAATGTTGCAGTTGTATAAGACTCTGGTGCGGCCGCATCTGGAGTATTGTGTGCAGTTTTGGACCCCATACTATAGGAAGGATGTGGAGGCACTGGAACGGGTGCAGAGGAGGTTTACCAGGATGTTGCCTGGTATGGTAGGAAGATCGTATGAGGAAAGGCTGAGGCACTTGGGGCTGTTTTCATTGGAGAAAAGAAGGTTTAGGGGTGACTTGATAGAGGTGTACAAGATGATTAGGGGTTTAGATAGGGTCGACAGTGAGAATCTTTTTCCACGTATGGAGTCAGCTATTATAAGGGGGCATAGCTTTAAATTAAGGGGGGGTAGGTATAGGACAGATGTTAGGGGTAGATTCTTTACTCAGCGAGTCGTGAGTTCATGGAATGCCCTGCCAGTAACAGTGGTGGACTCTCCTTCATTATGGGCATTTGAACGTGCATTGGATAGGCATATGGAGGATAGTGGGCTAGTGTAGGTTAGGTGGGCTTGGATCGGCGCAACATCGAGGGCCAAAGGGCCTGTACTGCGCTGTATTCTTCTATGTTCTATGTTCTATGTTCTCAGGATTAAATACCATCAGCCACTACCCATCTGACCATCCCATCTATATCTTCCTGTAACTTACAACCATCTATATCATATATGTGTGTAACAAACAATAAGGATCCCAGTACTGATACTTGTGGTACACCGCTGCACACCAGTCTCTAGTCATTTGAAGAGTTTTCTACCACTACCCTTTGTGTCCTATTACTCAGCCAATTTCTGATCCATCTCACCAGGTTTCCCTCAATTCCAAGTGATTTAAGCTTCTCAGTCTCCCATGTGCAACCTTGTCAAAAGCTTTGTTAACATTCATACATGTCTTTGAGGAGAAAGTGAGGTCTGCAGATGCTGGAGATCAGAGCTGAAAATGTATTGCTGAAGAAGGGCTTATGCCCGAAACGTCGATTCTCCTGTTCCCTGGATGCTGCCTGACCTGCTGCGCTTTTCCAGCAACACATTTTCAGCTAACATTCATACATATAACTACATCAATTGAACTTCCCTCAGCCATGCATTTAGTCACATTTTCAAAAAATTCTGACATATTTGTTAGGCCTGACTTTCTCTGACCTTGACTATTCCTAATTAACTTATGCCTTTCCATTAATTTGCTCCTTCAGAATTTTCTCCAAGAGTTTCCCTATCACTAACACGAGACTCACTGGTCTTCAAGTTCCTGGTTCATCTCTAATAATCTTCTCATAAAGTGGAACCACATTAACTGTCCTCCAGTCTTCAGGCACCTCCAACAAGGCCAGAGAGGAATTAAGAACTTGTATCCCAACCCCTGCAATTTCCTATCTCGCTCACCACAGCAGCCTGGGATGTAATTCATCCGAGCCAGGGGATTTGTCTGCTTTCAAACCCAGCAGAACCTCTGATACTTCCCCATTTCCTATGTCAATCTGTGCAAGTTCCTCACAATCCCTTTTCCTGAACTCTGTACCTATGTTCTCCTTTTTCAGAATAAAGATTGAAGAAAATTATTCATTCAACACCTTTCCGATATCTTGTGGCTTCACCCACAGGTAGCTTTGGTCCTTAATGGACCCTACTCTTTCCCTGTTTAACTTCTTCCCTGTAATATTTATAAAATATCTTCAGATTCTCTCAAATCCTGTACACATCCTTCCTCTTGCCCACTTTTTGCTCTTCTAATTGCTTTCTAAGTTCCATCCTGCTCTTCCTGTATTCATCTAGGGCTGCAGCTGAATTTGGACTTGCTAAACACCCTGCTCTAAACATCCAGTCCTGAATTCTCCTAGACATCTAGAGTTCTCTGAACTTATTGCTCCTATGTTTCTCTCTAAAGGGTACAATTGGACCTATACTCTCCCCAGCTCCTTTTTGAATGGCCCCCATTGCTCCGCTGCAGACTTACCTGCAAAGAGCTATTCCCAGTCTACAGTAGACAGATCCTGCTTTAGATTTTATTAAATTATCTACCCCCCCCAGTCCAAAGCTGTACTTTGCAGGCCATCTTTTCTCTTGTCCAGAACAAATTTAAACTCTCCCCGTGTTGTGGTCACTGTCATTAAAATGTTCCCCCGTTGCCACATCAAACACGTTGCCTTCTTTCACTAGATCCAGCACCACACCATCCCTTGTTTGGCCTTCTACATATTGACAAAAAAAAATCCCCTGGATACATTTCAAGAAATCTGTCCCTCTAAATCCTTAACCCGGTGACACATCATCAGTGTCTGCAGATTTATCCACTTCAAAAGCTATTAGCCCAGTAGTACCTCCTGTCTCTGTTAATTTCATTTAACACTTCACAGTCATCCTTCCTGATGCCATCTAATACCTGCAGTCATCTTTTCCATCTTTTTCATCTTTGTGAAGAATGATGCAAAGTATTTCAGTTCTGAAGAAGAGTCTTACCCCATTCAAAACATTAATTCTGTTTCTCGCTCCACAAATGCTGCTAGATCAGAATTTCATCATCATTCTCTGTGTTTAACTCTAACATGTTCTTATTTGTTAGGGAACTGACTACCTGCAGTGTATAAGACCAGAATTGGGCCATTGAGCCCATTGTTCCACCATTTGGTATTCAGTAATGCACAACACCATCCCTGCCTGGTTACCGGCAACAAGTGCTAATTGACTCTCTGTTGCCACACCACATTGTTGTGATTGGCCCTGGGCTACACTTCTTCTAGCTCTTTCACAGCTGCACCAGGGTTAGCAAAATTGTGCAGTTTACTTGACCCATCATCATGTCATTCTGAGGTGATCTGTAAACAATTTGTAGGAAATGATCCAATCACAATATCCCTTGAGATCCTCCCTCTCCTGATCATTTTGCTCGATGGGAAGCCCCATAATAAATATCAGATGCACACTGGTCTCCACCCATTCTACCATGATTTGCATGATACTGAAGGATGATTGTCAAGTTAATTACTTTTGCTTCCACCTTTTCTCAATCGCTATTGACATTCCCATTATCATCCTTCCCATTATGAGCCTCAGTCCCTGACCCAGACAGCCCTGCCCCATTGCCTTTTGTCTGCCATCACATGATATCAATTGTGCTGTCACAGAAAATGTCTTCCAAAGGAAAAAAACAGTAACCACACCTTCAGCAAATGGATTGCCACACCTGCTGCATGTCATTTATATGCAGTCGTGATTCTGAAGGCATCTATTTTCTGCTGGCAGCTAATTTGTAAATGCATTTCATTCTAAGAAGGTTGCCTTTTGAGCATGTCTTGAAAGTAGACACATGGAAAAGGACTCCTCAACACTTGTCACTCGTAAACTTTCAAGAAAGCCTGACATCCCTGGTGTTGGAGGGAATCCTGAGGAACAAGGTTTACATGGATATTTCAAAAGGCAAGGACTGACTAGGGATAATCAACATGGCTTTGTGCATGGGAAATGATGTCTCACTAACTTGATTGAGTTTTTTGAAGAAGCAGCGTAGAGGATTTATCAGAGCAGAATGGTGGACATGAGTTATATTGACTTCAGTAAGGCATTCAACAAGGTTCCTCCATAGTAGACTGAATAGCGAGGTTAAATCACATGGAATACAGAGAGAACAAGCCATTTGGATACAGAACTGGCTTGAAAGTAGAAGACAGAGGGTGGTGGTGGAGGGTTGCTTTTCAGACTGGAGGCCTGTGACCAGAGGTGTATAACAAGGATCATAGAACATAGAACAATACAGCACAGAACAGGCCCTTCGGCCCACGATGTTGTGCCGAACATTTGTCCTAGCTTAAGCACTCATTCATGTCCCTATCCAATTGCCGCTTAAAGGTCGCCAATGATTCTGACTCTGCCACTCCCACAGGCAGCGCATTCCATGCCCCCACCACTCTCTGGGTAAAGAACCTACCCCTGACATCTCCCCTATACCTTCCACCCTTCACCTTAAATTTATGTCCCCTTGTAACACTCTGTTGTACCCGGGGAAAAGGTTTCTGACTGTCTACTCTATCTATTCCTCTGATCATCTTATAAACCTCTATCAAGTCACCCCTCATCCTTCGCCTTTCTAATGAGAAAAGGCCTAGCACTCTCAACCTATCCTCGTACGACCTATTCTCCATTCCAGACAACATCCTGGTAAATCTTCTCTGCACCCTCTCCAAAGCTTCCACGTCTTTCCTAAAGTGAGGCGACCAGAACTGCACACAGTACTCCAAATGTGGCCTAACCAAGGTCCTGTACAGCTGCAACATCACTTCACGACTCTTGAATTCAATCCCTCTGCTAATGAACGCTAATACACCATAGGCCTTCTTACAAGCTCTATCCACCTGAGTGGCAACTTTCAAAGATCTATGAACATAGACCCCAAGATCCCTCTGCTCCTCCACCTTACTAAGAACCCTACCGTTAACCCTGTATTCCGCATTCTTATTTGTCCTTCCAAAATGGACAACCTCACACTTGACAGGGTTGAACTCCATCTACCACTCCTCAGCCCAGCTCTGCATCATATCTAAGTCCCTTTGCAGCTGACAACAGCCCTCCTCACTATCCACAAGTCAACCAATCTTCGTATTGTCAGCAAATTTACTGACCCACCCTTCGACTCCCTCTTCCAAGTCATTAATAAAAATTACAAACAGATTAATAAAAATTACAATCAGTGCTACGTCCACTATTTTTTGTCATTTAAGTGAATGATTTGGATGCGAACGTAGGAGGTATAGTTAGTAAGTTTGCAGATGACACCAAAGTGGAAGGTATAGTGGACAGCGAGGAAGGTTACCCCAAATGGCTGAATATTGGCAGATGGAGTTTAATTTCGATAAAGGTGCGGTGCTACATTTTGGAAAAGCAAATCAGACCAGGACTTATACACTTAATGGTAAGGTTCTGGGGAGTGTTGCTGAACAAAGAGACCTTGGAGTGCAAGTTCATAGCTCCTTGAAAGTGGAGTCACAGATAGATAGGATAGTGAAGAAGGCATTTGGTATGCTTTCCTTTATTAGTCAAAGCATTGCAAAGAGAAGTTGGGAGGTCATGTTGCAGCTGTTTGGGACTTTGGTTAGGCCACTGTTGGAATATCATGTGCAGTTCTCGTCTCCCTCCTATTGGAAAGATGGTGTGAAACTTGACAGGGTTCAGAAAAGATTTACAAGTATGTTGCCATGGTTGGATGATTTGAGCGATAGAGAGAGACTGTATAGGCTGGGGCTGTTTTCCCTGGGGTGTTGGATGCTGAGGGGATGACCTTATAGAGGTTTATAAAATCATGAGGGGCATGGATAGGATAAATAGACAAAATCTTTTCCCTGGGATTGGGGAGTCCAGAACTGTAGGGCATAGGTTTAGGGTGAGAGGGGAAAGATTTAAAAGGGACCTAAGGGGCAATGTTTTCATGCAGAGGGTGGAATGTGTATGGAATGAGCTGCCAGAGGAAGTGGTGGAGGCTAGTAAAATTGCCACATGTAAAAGGCATCTGGATGGATATATGAATAGGAAGGGTTTGGAGGGATATGGGCCGGGTGCTGGCAGGTGGGACTAGATTGGGTTGGGATATCTGGTCTGCATGAATGAATTGGACCAAAGGGTTTGTTTCCATGCTGTACATCTCTATGACTCGATGACTCTAGTCCCACTCGGCCCATACCCCTCCAAACTCTTCCTATTCATATACCCATCCAGATGCCTTTTAAATGTTGCAATTGTACCAGCCTCCACCACTTCCTCTGTGTGAAAAAACTGCCCCTTAGGTTTATGGTCAGAGGGGAACCTATGCCCTCTACTTCTGGACTCCCACACTCCTTTATAAGGTCACCTCAGCATCCAATGCTCCAGGAAAAACTGTCCCAGCCTATTCACCCTTTCCCTATAGCTCAAATCCTCCAACCCTGGCAACATCCTTGTAAATCGCTTCTGAACCCTTTCATGTTTAGATTAATTTAGGATATCTAGGCAAGGATGAGTTGGACCGAAGGGCCTGTTTATGTGTTGTATATTTCTATAACTCTATAACTGAATCCTTCCTTAAGCAAAGAACTGTGGATGCTGGAGATCTGAAACAAAAACAGAGATTGTTGGAGAAACTCAGTAGGTCTGGCAGCATCGGTTGGAAGAAAGCAGAGTCAACTTTTTGTATCCAGTGACTTCGTCAGAGCTGTTAGTAGCTAGGAAAAGCTGGTATTTATGCTGAACCTAAAGTGAGGAATTGGTTGAGGGATGGAGAAAAGTTGTGAGCAGATACGTGGAGAAGCAGCCCAGAGTGAGAGAGAGAGAGAGAGAGAGACAGAGAATCTTTCAGTTTCATCACATTGTTGGGAAGTTGATTTTGAGTCTGCTGCCCAATTAAAATTAATATCCCCCACCAGACACACTTCCCACTCATAGGAATAGCACAACCTTCCACCCTGAGAGTATTTTCTGGTGATTTTCATTCATGTAACGTAAGCTTTCAACGTGGGCAGATGTTAGGTGAATATGAATGATTTATTGTCACATCCATTTGTATTTTACAGTGAGGAAAAATAGTAAAATACAGTGAAAAGCTTTTCCACTGTTAGCCATCATCCTGCACCTTTTTGAATAGTTTAAGTATTAGAAACAAAGATATAGCTTAAAGGGAGTCCATCAGTCCTGAACCAGCTCATTATCAAAGACACCTGGGTCACCATTCCTCCTGCATCACCTCATCACCGTCTCCACAGGACCCAACCAGTGTTGAAGTCGCCACTCTTCATGCTGCGCCGATTCTCCTTCGCCACTGACTGACTGCTGTTTGCGCCGCACTCACCAACATCAGAGTTGCATTTCTCACCATAGGGCCTACCTCGTCCATGTTGCCCTTCTGCCACTGCCAGCACCAGACCCAACCAATGACAAAATTTCTGATCCTTAATGTGTCTCAGATTTTCCTTAGGCATTTGCTTCAGCTGTGTCGAGAGCTTTCCTCAACCTCTAACACTCTCTTCTGATATCCTGAATTTGCCAGCTCTGCACAATTATTTGTCCACTCTGCTAATTCAACAACTTTAAGTTTGAACTGGGCTGTGCAACATGGTATGTTGCTGTACTCAAGGTTGGAATTGATAGAAATGCAATATATGTCATTGAGGTGATAACTTCAACAACACATTGTCAAGCACAGGCACAAGAATCTGGAGAGCCATTATCATTTCAGGGTAACAGCTTTGATTTCAGGTGCAATGGATGGTAGCTATAAACAGATTGGAGTTTGTTAGGTGAAAGTCAAAGAACAATTTTAACATGAGATTGACTATTATACACAACAAATGCTGAATGCAGTTTAGTATTGGACTAGGTTCAGCGTTAGGGATTAGCAGCTTCTGAATTAAATTTTTAGAAAGCAAGCTTCAATTTAAATTCCCTAATTTAGGAAATTCTCCAAGTTTAGTGCTCTGTAGAAGCAATACTTTGTTAAATGAGTAGACCAATATTTGGAGATCTCCTTATTGTGTATAGTTCCGATCGCCTTGTTGTAGGAAGGATATTATTAAATTGGAGTGGCTTCAGAAATGATTTACTTGGATGTTGTCAGGATGAGAGGGATTGAGTTATAAGGAGAGGATGGGTAGGCTTGGACATTTTCACTGGAGATTGAAAGCTGAGCATAGATAAAGTGATTTGCAAAGGTCTTTTCACTCGAACAGGGGAGTTCAAACTAGGGGCATATTTTTAAGGTGAGAGAAGAAAGATTTAAAAGGGGCAACATTTTCACACAGAAAGTGGTTTGTATGTAGAATGAACTGCTAGAAGAAGTGATAGGTGCAGCCACAGTTACAACATTTCAATGATATTTGGACAGGTACATGAATAGGAAAGGTTCAAAGGGCCAAATGCAGGAACGTGGGACCAGTTTAGTTTGAGAATCTTGATTGACATGGTCTATTTGACATTGACAAATTGGACCAAGGGGCTTGTTTCCCTGCTGTATGACTCTATGACTCCTGCTGCCTTGCCTGGGTGATCTGAGAAGGTGACCCTGATCAGTACTCCCAGAAAAGCAACCATAGAGTATGCATCTAAGCCTGAGAAACAATGCATCATGAAAGTCATTCATGTAATCTGGCCAGTTTTGTTTTTTTTTTCTTTTAATTATCCCTTAACTGCATTTGTTTGTCTTTTGTGTGAATGGTGGCTGAAAACACATGTTTTGAGTTTAAAGCATAGACACTAATTAGATTACCATGTTCCATCCAATCCATACAGTATAGAAACAGACCATTTGGCCCAACAAGTCTACACAAACCCTCCAAACAGCATCCCACCCGGACCCATTCCCTCTATCCTTTCCCTGCTCTCCTGAAATGATAATGGCTTTCCAGATTCTTGTGTCTGTGCTTGAAAATGTGTTGTTGAAGTTATCACCTCAATGACGCACATTGCATTTCTACCAATTCCAACCCCATGGGAAATGTACCTATACTACACATCCCTAAATACTATGTACACTTTAGCATGGCCAATTCAAATAACATGCATATCTTTGGACTGTGCGAGGAAACTAGAGCATCCAACAGAAACCCACGCAGACATGGGAAGAACATGCAAACTCCATGCAGACAGTTGCCTGAGGGTGTAATTGAACCCAGTCCCTGGTGCTGTCAGGCAGCAGTGCTAAACAGTGCTTAGCTACCATGCTGTCCTTGTTTGTTTACTTTTCTCTCTGCTAAAGTTATTGTGTATTTTATAAACAGTTAGGTCTTCGCTTAAATACAAAATGGGTGTCTGAAATTAGTTATTCAAAAACTGTTAAGAACCATTGGGTTGACTACAGGTGGTTTGATAATTTAATTATAACTGCGTTGCAAGTAGAGGTAAAAAGGCTGATTTGATTCAGGTTGTAATAAAGAACACACCTGGGGATAGTGATGGAGGAGCTGGGGATATTGGCTATAAATTGTGATACAATGAATATGACAATGTGAAGCTGTTTCCTGTCTAGTTTGTGGGACAGCTTGCCTAATTGTAGCACAAGTGACCTGATGAATGAGGAGGACTTTACAGGGTTTCTTGACCAATATTATCTTTGTCATTTCTAATGCCATTGCCAAATGATCAATCAACTTTTATTTATTTTTTTCTGTAGTGATTTGATACAACTGAGCAGCTTGCTCGGCCACTTCAGATGGCAGTCAATAATCAACACATTGCTCTGGCTCGAATGGTTAAAGATGGTAAATATCGTTATCTGAGGGGCATTAGCAGGCCAGAGAACTTTAGATTCATAGTACTGTGGGAGCTGGAAATTAGAAATAAAAACAGAAATTGTTGGAAAAACACAGCAGGGTCTGACAGCATTTGTGGAGAGAAATCAGAATTAATGTTTGGGTCCAGTGTCCCTTCTTCAGAACGTTTTGGTGTGCGCATCTGCAGTCATTATTTTTACCTATATTCTTTTTGGTCAAGAGCCTACTGCAATCTAATTTAGCCATAGAGGCGTATAGTACAGAAACAGATCCTTCGGTCCAACTTGTCTTTGTTGACCAGAAATCCTAAACTGACCCAGTCCCATTTGTCAACATTTGGCCCATATACCTCTAAACCCTTACTATTCATATACCCATCCAGTTGCCTTATAAATATTGTAATAGTACCAGCCTCCACCACTTCCTCTGGCAGCTCACTCCAGACACGCACCGCCCTCTGCAGGAAAACGTTGCCCCTTAAGTACCTTTTAAATATTATCTCTCTCAACTTAAACCTCCAGTTACCCTCTAATTTTGGATCCCTCCTACCCTGGAGAAAAGACCATAACTGTTTGCCATATCCATGTTCCTCATGATGTTATAAACTTCTATAAGGTCACCCTCTCAGCCTGTGACACTCCAGGGAAAATAGCTCTAGCCTATTCAGCCGCTCCCTACAGCTCAAACTCTCCAACCCTGCAAACATCCTTGTAAGTCTTTTCTGAACCCTTTCTATAGCAAGAAGAGCTGAAAATGTGTTGCTGGAAAAGCGCAGTAGGTCAGGCAGCATCCAAGGAGCAGGAGAATCGACGTTTTGGGCATGAGCCCTTCTTCAGGAATGAGGAAAGTGTGTCCAGCAGGCTAAGATAAAAGGTAGGGAGGAGGGACTTGGGGGAGGGGCGTTGGAAATGTGATAGGTGGAAGGAGGTTAAGGTGAGGGTGATAGGCCGGAGTGGGGGTGGGGGCGGAGAGGTCAGGAAGAAGATTGCAGATTAGGAAGATGGTGCTGAGTTCGAGGGTTGGGACTGAGACAAGGTGGGGGGAGCGGAAATGAGGAAACTGAGAAATCTGAGTTCATCCCTTGTGGTTGGAGGGTTCCTAGGCGGAAGATGAGGCGCTCTTCCTCCAGCCGTCGTGTTGCTATGGTCTGGCGATGGAGGAGTCCAAGGACCTACATGTCCTTGGTGGAGTGGGAGGGGGAGTTGAAGTGTTGAGCCACGGGGTGGTTGGGTTGATTGGTCCGGGTGTCCCAGAGGTGCTCTCTGAAACAGCCGCAAGTAGGCGGCCTGTCTCCCCAATATAGAGGAGGCCACATCGGGTGCAGCGGATGCAGTAAATGATGTGTGTGGAGGTGCAGGTGAATTTGTGGTGGATATGGAAGGATCCCTTGGGGCCTTGGAGGGAAGTAAGGGGGGAGATGTGGGCGCAAGTTTTGCATTTCTTGCGGTTGCAGGGGAAGGTGCCAGGAGTGGAGTTTGGCTTGGTAGGATGTGTGGATCTGATGAGGTATGATACAATGTATATGGAGGTTGGTGGGGTGGTAGGTGAGGACCAGTGGGGTTCTGTCCTGGTGGCGATTGGAGGGGTGGGGCTCAAGGGTGGAGGAGCAAGAAGTGGAGTATCATCCGTCGTCATTTCTGCCACCTCCAAACGGACCCCAACACCATGGATATATTTCCCTCCCCTCCCCTAACAGCGTACCTTTTATCTTAGCCTGCTTGGCATACTTTCCCCATTCCTGAAAAAGGGCTCATGCCCGAAACATCGATTCTCCTGCTCCTTGGATGCTGCCTGACCTGCTGCGCTTTTCCAGCAAAACGTTTTCAGCTCTGATCTCCAGCATCTGCAGTCCTCACTTTCTCCTATAGCAAGAAGACCAGATTTTAACACAGCATTCCAATTGTGGCCTAACCAATGTCCTGTACAGCCACAACATTAGTGGTTGTTTGCTGTCTATCTGAAGCTAAATTGATGACAATTCTCTTTTGTTTTTTGAAGTACTCAGCCTGCCCATTGTTACAGCTAACCTGAGAATGCAACTTTTTTAAAAAAAAGGTTTTAAGATTTACACATGAAAGAAGTGAAACTATCATGGTATTCAAACAGATGAAAGACTCAACAGGCAATCAAGGTATTTTTCAATGTATAATTTCAGCTACATCACACTGTAACTCTTTGCTATAAATTCTGTGTTTTAGGATTGGGTCCTCCACTATCACCTGGTGAAGGAGCGATGCTCTGAAAGCTAGTGCTTCCAATTAAACCTGTTGGACTATAACCTGGTGTTGTGTGATTTTTAACTTTGCCCAATGCAAGCCTGTGTCATTTCATAGTGGGGATTCCTTGTAAAATACAATCACAAATTTTATACATGCTAACAAAGACATTTCTAGTAAGTAGTCCAACAGTTTTGATTTCCCTTATCAGATTCTGTATTGTTTCCTGTTCAGTTACACACTGGCTCTCACAGGTTTCAGCGCTGAAAATGTGTTGCTGGAAAAGCGCAGCAGGTCAGGCAGCATCCAAGGAGCAGGAGAATCGACGTTTTGGGCATAAGCCCTTCTTCAGGAATCCTCTCACAGGTTTCAACCCAGAATTCTTGTGGTGAAATTGTAGCTGGGGGTGTGTCCAATGAGCTCACAGGCTGTGACTGTTTCTCCTAGGGTTGTACTGCGAAATAAATACACTCTTAATTCACATGTGAAATGCAGAGTACACAAGTACATCATAGCCACAACATCGTACACTGTCAGCAGCAACAACTTATATTTGTACTGCACCTTTAACATGACAATGAAAATGATTAATTTCTCTTTTTTAGTGATGGTCATCGTCTGATCATCTGATATTTGTGTGGTAACTCTTGTGTGCCACTTGTCAGGCCAAGCTAATTGTTGTCCAAGTCTTGCTGAAAGCACCACAGACTGTTTATAGTGTTGAATATTGTGCAATCATTAATAAACGTATCCACTTCTGACTTTAAGTTGATGTGAATAAGCATCGATAAGCATTTGAAGATATATAGGGTCAAGGACACAAGTAGTAGCAGAGATGTACTACTAAGACTTTATAAAGCTCTGGTTAGGCCCCATTTGGAGTACTGTGTCCAGTTTTGGTCCCCACACCTCAGGAAGGACATACTGGCACTGGAACGTGTCCAGCGGAGATTCACACGGATGATCCCTGGAATGACAGGTCTAACATATGAGGAACGGCTGAGGATACTGGGATTGTATTTGTTGGAGTTTAGAAGATTAAGGGGAGACTTAATAGAGACGTACAAAATAATACATGGCTTGGAAAAGGTGGATGCTAGGAAATTGTTTCAGTTAAACGAGGAGACTAGGACCCGTGGACACAGCCTTAGAATTAGAGGGGGTCATTTCAGAACAGAAATGCGGAGACATTTCTTCAGCCAGAGAGTGGTGGACCTGTGGAATTCATTGCCACGGAGTGCAGTGGAAGCCGGGACGCTAAATGTCTTCAAGGCCGAGATTGATAGATTCTTGTTGTCTAGAGGAATTAAGGGCTACGGGGAGAACGCTGGTAAGTGGAGCTGAAATGCGCATCAGCCATGATTGAATGGCGGAGTGGACTCGATGGGCCGAATGGCCTTACTTCCACTCCTATGTCTTATGGTCTTATGGACTGTGGCGATGTCCTGCAAATGAGAAGGCTTCAAAAACTATTCTCCTTCTGCTAGGCATGACTCCAAACACTGCTATAAATTCTGTGTCTAATGGTCCTACTCCACAATCACCTGATGAAGGTGCGGCGCTCCAAAAACTAGTGCTTCCAAATAAACCCGTTGGACTATAACCTGGTGTTGTGTGATTTTTAACTTTCCAGTCCAACACCGGCTCCTCCACATCCAAACACTAAGGGACTTATCACAGTTTCTCTTTGACTTAATTTTGTTAGGGATCATTGATGCTGCATTTAGGCAAACACTGTTTTGATGTAAAGGGCAGTCATTCAGGGTAGTTGTAGAAGTCTGTTCGAGTGACTGGAAGCTGGTGTCCAGTGGTGTACCACAAGGATCTGTACAGGGACGCTTATCGTTTGTTATAAACATAAATGATAGAGATGAAAACCAGGGGGAATGTTAAGCAAGTTTGCAGTTGGGCACCAAGATTGGCAGAGTGGTTAATAGTGAAGAAGATGGTTATAGGTAACAGAAAGATATAGATGGATTGGTCAGATGGGCAGACCAGTGGCAGATGGTATTTAACCCTGATAAGTGCAAGGACTTTGGAAGAAGAAACAAGATGAGGGATTATTTAATGAATAGAAACAAAAAAAATTGCAGATGCTGGAATCCAAAGTAGACAGGCAGGAGGTTGGGAGAACACAGCAAGCCAGATAGCATTCACCTTTCCCCACTTCACCACCCTGCCCCCGCCACCCCCTTTTTTCTGCAGCTCCCACCACACCCACCCCCCAAGTCCTGAAGAAGGGTTATATCTGAAATGTCAACTTCTCCACCTCCTGATGCTGCCTGGCTTGCTGTGTTCTTCCAGCCTCCTGCCTGTCTACATTATTTAATGAATGGCAGGTGCTGGGTAGCTCAGTGGAACAGAAGGATCTTGGAATAATTATTCACAGATCCCTGAAGTCAGTAGACCATATGACTATGATAGTTCAGAAGGCATATAGGAAATTTGCTTTCATCAGTTGTTGTATAGAGTATAATTTTTTTTTATTTCAAAAATATACTTTATTCATAAAATAATTTGATGGTCTGTACAGTTGGTCATGCCATACATATGTAAACATGTACATACAGAGATCAAAACTTATCATTTTTATACAGGTCTGTACATTTTTTGATCATACGCCCATATAATTAGCTGAGGCGTCAGCAGAGCCCAAATGACTGCGTGGGCCCCCTGTTCTTCTTCAGGCAGGCAGACTTTACACAGTGGTCTTTCCCCACCGTGCCTTGGCGGCAGCTACCCCAAGCTTCAGCGCATCCCTCAACACGTAGTCCTGGACCATGGAATGTGCCAGTCTGCAGCACTCAGTTGGGGTCAACTCCTTCAGCTGGAAGATCAGCAGGTTTCGGACCACCCAGAGAGTGTCCTTCACTGAGTTGATGATCCTCCAGGCACAGTTGATGTTCGTCTTGGTGTGCGTCCCGGGGAACAGGCCGTAGAGCACGGAGTCCCGCATCACGGCGCTGCTCGGGACGAACCTCGACAAACACCACTGCATTCCTCTCCAGACTTCCTCTGCATAGGCACATTCCAGAAGGAGGTGTGTGACAGTCTTGTCCCCCCCGCAGCCGCTTCGAGGGCAGCGTGCGGTGCGGCAGAGAGTCCGGGCGTGCATAAAGGATCTCACAGGCAGAGTCCTTCTCACCACCAGTCAAGCCATGTCTTGGTGCTTGTTGGAAAGTTCTGGCGATGAGGCATTCTGCCAAATGGCTTTGACAGTCTGCTTAGGGAACCGCTCGATAGGATCCACCCTCTCCTTTTCCCGAAGGGTCTCAAGGACACTACGTGCTGACCACTTCCTAATGGACTTGTGGTCAAAGGTGTTTTTCTTCATAAATTTCTCCACGAAGGACAAGTGATACGGAACGGTCCAACTACTTGGAGCGTTCCGCGGCAGCGAGGCCAGGCCCATCCTTCGCAACACCGGGGACAGGTAGAACCTCAGTACGTAGTGACACTTGGTGTTTGCGTACCGGGGATCCACGCACAGCTTGATGCAGCCACACACAAAGGTGGCCATCAGGGTGAGGGTGGCATTGGGTGTATTTTTTCCCCCGTTGCCCAGATCTTTATACAGTGAGTCCCTTCGGACCCGGTCCATCTTTGACCTCCATATAAACTGGAAGATGGCCCGGGTGACTGCAGCGGCACAGGTTCTGGAAATAGGCCAGACCTGTGCCACGTATAATAGCAATGACAGTGCCTCACACCTGATGACCAGGTTTTTTCCCGCGATGGAGAGCGACCATAGCTTCCATCTGCCCAGTTTCTGCCTCACTTTGCTGATACGCTCCTCCCAAGACTTGGCGCACGCCCCAGCCCCTCCGAACCAAATACCCAGCACCTTCAGGTGGTCGGTCCTGACGGTGAAGGGGATCGAGGATTGGTCGGCCCAGTTCCCGAAGAGCATGGCCTCGCTCTTGCCTCGGTTTACCTTGGCCCCCGAGGCCCATTCGAACTGGTCACAGATGCACATGAGTCTGCGCACGGACAGCGGATCCGAGCAGAAAACGGCGACGTCATCCATGTACAGGGAGGCCTTAACCTGCAGGAATAGTCACCTCTCTCAGTCTCGCATCCTTCCTGATGGACTCGGCAAATGGCTCTATGCAGCACACAAACAAGGCAGGAGAGAGAGGGCAGCCCTGCCTGACTCCAGATCTGACTGGGAAGCTATCTGATTCCCACCCGTTGATTGAGACTGCACTGACAATGTTGGTATAGAGCAGTCTGATCCAATTGCAGATTCCCTCCCCAAAGCCCATTTTGGAGAGAACATCTCTCATATACCTGTGTGATATCCTGTCAAAGGCTTTCTCCTGGTCCAGGCTGATCAGGCAGGTGTCCAACCCTCTGTCCTGCACGTAGGCGATCGTATCCCTGAGGAGTGCGAGACTCTCAGCGATCTTCCTGCCTGGTACCGCACAGGTTTGGTCAGGGTGAATCACCGACCCCAGAGCAGACCTGACCCGGTTGGCGATCACCTTTGACAGAATTTTGTAATCTGCATTCAACAGTGAGATTGGTCTCCAATTTTTGAGTTCCTCCCTCTCCCCCTTCCGCTTGTAGATGAGGGTGATGATGCCTTTCCTCATGGATTCACTCATGGTACCTGCCCGAAGCATACTGACATACACCTCCAGCAGGTCCCGACCAATCAAGTCCCACAGAGCGGAATAGAGCTCGACTGGTAAGCCGTCGCTTCCGGGAGTTTTATTCTTTTCGAAGGACTCGAGGGCCTTGGTCAGCTCGTCCAGAGATAGCGGTTGGTCCAGCCTCTCCCGTGTTCTGTTGTCTAAGACCTCCGTGATAGAGGACTGGAACGACTGGGAGGCTGCGCTGTCGGTCGGCTTCGCATCATACACACTGGCATAGAAGGATTTACTGATCCTCATGACGTCAGCCTGAGATGACGTTACCGAGCCATCTTCTTCCTTCAGGCTGCTGAGCACGGAGCTCTCTTTGTGCACCTTCTGGAAGAAGAAACGTGAGCACGTCTCGTCCTGCTCCACCGAGCGGACCCTGGACCGGAAGATTATCTTGGCGGCCTCCGAAGCAAACAGCGAGGCTTGCTGGCCCTTCACCTCCTGGAGGTCCTCCGTGACATCCACCCCCATCGTCTGCAGCAGGAGCAGGTCCTGCATACTTTCCTGGAGCTGGGACAGTTTTCCCCGCCTCTCTCTCAACTCCTGAACACCTTTGAGGATGAAGAACCTCTTGATGTTCCCTTTTACTGTTCCCCACCAGTCCGCTTGGGACTCAAAGAGGGGCTTCACGGTTCTCCAACCTGCGTTGTCCCTCTTGAGCTCCTCAATGTTTCCTGGGGTCAACAGCTTGGTGTTCAGCTTCCACGTTCCCTTACCAGCCTGCTGCTCGTCCTGTAGGTGACAGTCGGCCAGCAGGAGGCAGTGGTCGGAGAAGAACACCGGCTTGATGTCGGTGGATCTGACCGAGAGCGTTCGGGACACAAACAGGTAATCTATCCTTGAGCGGATAGACCCGTCTGCCCGTGACCAGGAGTATCTATGCGCTGAAGACGTCGTGCAGTTGTATAGAGTATAAAAGCAAGGAGGTAATATTGGAGCTGTACAGAACATTGGTAAGACCACAGCTGGATGCTGTGTGCCATTCTGGTCACCTCACCTACAGGAGAATGTGATAGCACAAGAGGGAGTACAGAGGAGGTTACCAGGATGATGCCTGGGGTGAAGTAATTGAGTTGTAAGGAGAGACTAAATGTAGTCATAAAGATGTACAGCACAGAAACGGATCCTTTGGTCCAACTCGTCCACGCTGACGAGATATCCTAATGTAATCGAGTCTCATTTGCCAGCACTTGGCTCATATCCCTCTAAACCCTTACTGTGCACATACCTATCCAGATGCCTTATAAATGTTGTAATTGTACCAGTCTCCACCACTCCCTCTGACAGCTCATTCCATACATGCACCACCCTCTGCGTGAAAACGTTGTCCCTTTTAAATCTTTCCCCTCTCACCCTAAACCTATGTCTTCTAATTCTGGACTCCCCCAACCCAGGGAAAAGACCTTGTCTATTTACCCTATTCATGCCCGTCATGATTTTGTAAACCTCTGTAAAGTCACCCCTCAGCCTCCAACACTCCAGGGAAAACAGTTCCAGCCTATTCTGCCTCTTCCTATAGCTCAAATCCTCCAACGCTGGCAACATCCTTATAAATCTTTTCTGGACCCTTTCAAGTTTCACATCTTTCCAATAGGAGGGAGACAGAATTACACGCAATATTCCAAAAGTAGCCTAACCAAAATCCTATACAGCTGCAATCCAATAAAGGAAAGCATACCAAACGCCTTCTTCACTATCCTATCTACCTGCGACTCCACTTTCAAGGAACTATGAACCTGCACACCAAGGTCTCTTTGTTCAGCAACACTCCCCAGGACCTTACCATTCAGTGTATAGGTCCTGCTCGGATTTGCCTTTCCAAAATGTAGCACCTCATATTTATCTAAATTAAACTCCATCTGCCACTCATCAGCCAATTGATCTGATAATAGGTTTGGATCATTTTCTTCACTGCAAGAAGGCTCGGGGAACATGATTGAAATGTACAAGATTATGAGGGGTATGGACAGAGTGAGTAAGGAGCAACTGCTCCCTTGGTTGAGGTATACAGTGGATACAGGAGTTTACTGAAGAAGGAAATCAAGAGAGTGAAAAGGGGGCATGAGATAGCTTTGGCTGAGAAAGATTAATTGAATTCAAAAGAATGCTTTAAGTATATTAAAGGAGAAAGAATAGCTAGAGAGTATAGGACCCCTCAAGGACCAAAGTGGACAGATATGTGTGGAACTGCAGGAGATGGGCAAGGTCCTCAATGAATATTTCTCTGATGTGTTTACTGTAGAGAAAGACATGAAGACTTGGGAACTTAGAGACATTCGTGGTCATATCCTGGAGACAATCCATATTATGGTAGAGGAGATGTTGGATGTATTAGAATATATGAAGGTGGATAAATCTCCTGGTTCTGTCCAGATATATCCAAGAACAATGCGAGGGGCTAGAGAGGAAATTGCAGGGGCCCTGGCTGATATTTCTGTGTCATTGCTGGCCACAGATGAGGTCCTAGAAGACTAGAGGGTTGTGAATGTTGTGCCATTATTCAAGATGGACTGCAAATAAAAACCGTAGGAACTGTAGATCAGTAAAACTAACATCTGTGATAGATAAGTTACTTGAGGAGATTCTGAGATAAGATATGCATGCATCTGGAAAGAAAGCATGACTTTGTGCCTGGGAGATTATGCCTCACAAATTCATTAGATTTCTTTGATGAAGTGACCAGGAAGTTTGACAAGGACAAGGACAAGGTGGTAGATGTAGTCTATGTGGATTTCAATAAGGCCTTTGATAGGGTTCCACATGGTAAGCTGCTCTGGAAGGTTAGATTGCATGGAATCCAGACAGAACTGGCAAATTGGATATGGCTTGATGGTAACAAGCAGAGGGTAATAGTGGAAGGATGCTTGTCAGATTGGAGGTGTGCCTCAGGTGTTGGTGCGGGACCCATTGCTGATTGTTATCGATGACTTGGTTATCTATGACTTGGTTGAGAATGTACAAGGCATGATTAGTAAGTTTGCAGATGACACTAAAATAGGCAGTATAATGGACAGTGAGGAAGGTTGTCAGAAACTGCAGCAGGATCTTGATCAGCTGGGGAAAATGGCCAAGAAATGGCAAATGAATTTTAATATAGATAAATGTGAGGTCTTGCATTTTGGAAAGTCAAATCAAGGTAGGAGTTTCATGGTGAATGGTTGGGACCTAAGGAGTGTAGTGGAACAGAGAGACCTTGGAGTTCAGGTGCACGTTCTCTGAAAGTGGAGTCCCAGGTAGACAGGGCAATGAAGAAGGCTATTGGCACACTGGCCTTCATCAGTCAGGGCAGTGAATATAGAAGTTGGGAAGTTATGCTGCAGTTGTATAGGACGTTGGTGAGGCTGCACTTGCAGTATTGTGTTGAGTTTTGGTCAGCTTGCTATAGGAAGGATATTATTAAACTGGAAAGGGTGTGAAAGAAATCTGCAAGGATTATGCCTGGACTCAAGAGTCTGAATTATACAAAGAGGTTGGACAAACTAGGACCTTTTTTTTAGAGTGTAAGAGACTGATGGGGGAATCTTATCGAAGTGTATAAGATCATGAGAGGCATGAATAGGGTGAATGCACAAAGTCTTTTTCCCAGGGTTGGGGAATCGATGACGAGAGAGCATCAGTTTAACTTTTTTTACATAGCAGAAGTAGTTGAGGTGGGTACATTAACAACATTTAAAAGGCATTTGGACAAATACATGGATAGGAAAGGATTAGAAGGATATGGGCCAAGTGCAGGGAAATGGGGTTAGAGTGGATGGACATTTTGATCAGCATGGACCAGATTGGGCTAAAGGGCTTGTCGTTGTGCTGTAGGACTATGACTCCCTACCTAAGAAAGGATAGAGTTACTTTGGAGGGAGTGCAGTGGATGTTTAATAGGCTGATTATAGGTGAATCTTTGAGAGAAAGTGAGGGCTGCAGATGCTGGAGATCAGAGCTGAAAATGTGTTGCTGGAAAAGCGCAGCAGGTCAGAAGGGCTTATGCCCGAAACGTCGATTCTCCTGTTCCTTGGATGCTGCCTGACCTGCTGCGCTTTTCCAGCAACACATTTTCAGCTCTGATTATAGGTGAATGGCAGGATTGTCCTGTGGGAAGAGATTAGTTCGTCTGGATCTGAATACTCTGGATTTTAGAAGAGCGAGAGGGGATCTGGTTGAAACATATAAAATTCTAACAGAGTTGGACACACTAGATGCAGGAAGAATGTTTTCCCCAGCTGGGAAATCTAGAACCAAGGGTCACAGTCACAGGTTATAGTGTAGGCCATTAAGGGCTGATATGAGAAAAAAAATTTCACTCAAAGGGTAGTGAACCTGTGGAATTCTCTACCACAGATAGTTTTGAAGGTCAAGTTACTGAATACATTCAAGAAAGAACTAGATAAATTATTAAATATTAAAGTTATGATGAGGTATCAGGAGAAAGGGGGAACATTGGGCAGCAAGGTGGCTCAGTGGTTAGCACTGCTGCCTCACAGCTCCAGGGTCCCAGGTTCAATTCCAGCCTCGGATGACTGTCTGTGTGGAGTTTTCACGTTCTCCCAGTGTCTGCATGGGTTTCCTCCCTCAGTCCAAAGATGTGCGGGTCAGGTGAATTGGCCAAGCTAAATTGACCATAGTGTTAGGTGCATTAGTCGGACGGAAATGGGTCAGTGTGGGTTACTCTTCGGAGGGTCGGTGTGGACTGGTTGGGCCGAAGGGCCAGTTTCCACACTGTAGGGAATCTAAAAAAAATGACATTGCAATAAAGGATCAGCCATGATCACACTAAATGGAGGAGGAGCAGCTCAAAAGGGCCAAATGGCCTGCTCCTAATTCCAAAATAAAAGAGTTTGAGTAGCCCTGTACCCTTAGGTAATGATATGAACGTGACTGCATTATTTGAAGCAAAATGGGTTATTTTTCCTTTAGAGAAAACCCCTCCATAGCTCTCACCTACCCTAAGTACCTCTCCTGCACTCACAACTATGTTCATCCCTGGTCTCTTAGTTATAGTTAAAGCTTTAATTTGATCCATGACATTTTCCATTTGAGTTTCCTTTTCAGACTCATTTTTTTACATTTTCTAGTAAATCTCACAGGTTTTGCTCACAACTTCCAGCATTCTGAATAAATGTGGCCCTGTTTATTTACAATGGAAATACTTCAGTTTGGATATTACCAGCTGTCCATTCCTCACCTTGGCTACTTCCTATCACCCTCCCACTTTCTTAACCCCTTCAACTTTATGAGGGTGACAGAAAAAAGGCTTTGATTTATTAATAAGTCATAATTGACAGCTGATGTTGTTAGGTAAAAACAATGACTGCAGATGCTGGAAACCAGATTCTGGATTAGTGAAGCTATTTTCTCCCCACCCCCACCCTCCTCTAGCATATCTCTCCAGGCTCTCTGGCCTTTATTCCTGGTGAAGGGCTTTTGCCCGAAATGTCGATTTTACTGCTCCTCGGATGCTGCCTGAACTGCTGTGCTCTTCCAGCACCACTAATCCAGAAGCTGATGTTGTTGCCCACCTCATAGCTGCAATCCTTTGATCTTCACCATGGGTTCTTATTACAAAAGGTAGTGAGTGTTTAATTTCTCAAGATGTCTTTGGTGGCTTTCTCCACAGGAATTTTCTGTTCAGATATTTATCCTCCTCAGCAACTGTTCAGCTTTGTGGTTCCTTTGACTCTCTGCTAGCCTGAAAATTGTACCAACAATATTTTTAAGAAGTGGTATTTTGGGTTCCTCCCTTTTCCAAAGGATTTCAGATCTGCTTCTTGATTTTCAATACTGCCACCATTTTGTAGGCAGTTGATCCCATTACTGCCATCATCTTTTGTCACCTGGGTTTTATGTCTCCATCTAGGAGTTCAGGTTCAAGACAAACTGAGGAGAAAGCAAGTCAAGAACTGTCTTCAGGATTAGTCTGCTTTAGAACTCTGATTGCATGTTCACACTAAATATTAGTTTACGTGGTAATCTGAGATATACTAGCTCTAAACATTATTAGAGCTAGTATATCTTCAATCTCTCTTCTCTCTACAAATCACATGCACACCACACTTTGCTATTTATGCCAAGGAGGCTTCAGGTGGGTGAGGGATTCATGTTTGGGATTGCCCCCAATGCACACAGGACTCCCTTTCCTGCCCACACGCAACCCATGCAGTGAAAGATGCTCGCCATTTCTTTGTCTACTGCAGCCAAATGAAAATTCGAAGCAGACGCAACTGTTGTGGGCGGCATGGAGGCACTGCTGCCTCACAGCGCCAGAGACACGGGTTCAATTCCCGCCTCAGGCAACTGTCTGCGTGGAGTTTGCACATGCTCCCCGTGTCTGCGTGGGTTTCCTCCGGGTGCTCTGGTTTCCTCCCACAGTCCAAAAATGTGCAGGTTAGGTGAATTGGCCATGCTAAATTGCCCGTAGTGTTAGGTGAAGGGGTAAATGTAGGGGAATGGGTCTGGGTGGGTTGCTCTTCGGAGGGTCGGTGTGAACTTATTGGGCCAAAGGGCCTGTTTCCACACTGTAGGTAATCTAATCATCTCTGGTCCTTAAGTGACAATCAATTGACTCAAGATCAAGCAGGCTGCCTGACGTTACCATAACATTAGTCAGGGAGATGGGGATGGGTGAGCAAGCAGCAGACTGGCCTTCTCTCTTTTATGGAATCCTTTTTCAAATACATTGGTGCGGTATATTGAAATCTGCTCAAGAGTAAGGGTGAATTGTCCGTGGTCAGTCTGTATTGACACATTCAGCTGATTATCCCTAATCTGTCATTAGTGGCTTCAATTGCAGGTTCCTGAAAGTGGCCATGGTCACTCACAATCTTCCCAAGAGGTGGCCAATTAGGAAGCATCCCAAGAAACTCTAAACAATTTAGTACATCCACAAGACCAGGGCGGCAGGAGCCCTGATCCGGCCCTTCCATGTCTCCATGACCCAGTTACTACTTGTCTATAACTGTTCAGGTCACTAACAGGAACATCATATTTGGTATGTTGAAACATCTGACAGGAACTCACTTGTCCTGTTAAGTAGAAGACTTATATTTCTATAAGGAGAAAATGAGGTGTACAGATGCTGGAGATCAGGAGAATCCTAATGAAGGGCTTATGCCTGAAATGTTGATTCTCCTGCACCTTGGATGCTGCCTGACCTGCTGTGCTTTTCCAGCAACACACTCTCAACTTATATTTCCGTAATACTTTTTATAACTTCAAGACATCACAAAACAATCCATTGTCTGTGAATTACCTTTTCCAAATGTAGTCACTGTTAGAAAATGTAGGAAATGTAGGAACCAATTTGCACAGAACACGGTCCCACAAACAGCATTGTATAATGAACAGACAGTCCAATATAGACAAATAAATATTGATTTGGACATTAGGGAAAAACTCCAGATTTGCTCTAAAAAGTGCAATGGATCTTTGTCTGTTTAATGTCTCGTCTGTAAGAAGTTGACTCAACAGGAAAATGCCAGTATATTAATGTGTACACTGCAAAATTAATACTGCGAAAATAATTTATTTACAAAGGAATGCCTTATCATTGTAGAGTGTGATGAGCTTGTTGGATTTATACAATGAATGTAAGCATTATACTGGTGGAAAGACAAAGCAAATCCTTCTTGCTGAGGAACAGAGAAACAGGGCCCAATAAATCCATCTAGGGTAACAGTACAGTATAGGTGTAACTGTGTCAAAGAATAGTGAATGTCTAACTGTGTGACAAATTTAATGTATCAACAAAAGGTGTGACTCTGTGTTTAAATCTAAAATAAGATCTAATGTTGTACATATTTTTCTGTTCAACCTGTTCAAAGACGATATTACATACCTCTGGAGCAGGTAAGACTTGAACCCAGGCCTCCTGGCTAGAGGTAGGGACACGACCATTGTGCCACAAGTGCCCTTGAAGATCTGATATTGTAATATCCAGCTGCTTATTTAAACAGAAGATGCACAAAATAACTCCAGCAGCAAAATTAATTTGTTGAAAAGTTCATCCTTGATATTTTTCAAAAATTACTGAATATCAAGGTGTTTGAAGATGTTCTAAGTAAAAGGAATGGTAACCTACCTGATGTTATGGAATTAATAATCAAGAGTCCTGGACTAATACCTTAAAGACAGAGTTCAAACGGCATCACAGCGCAGAGGGAATTGAAATATAATTAAGAAATCAGGAATACAAAGTTAGTCTCAGTAATGATGATCATGAAACCATTGCATTGTGGTGAAACCCATCTAGTTCACCTATGCCCTTTGGGAAGGACATCTTCCATCTGGAACATAGTCAAGACAGAGTGCCCTGGGAGTCCTCAGCATTGATTGTGGACCCCATGAAACCTTACTGAGTACAAAACCAAGGAGATTCTGATAAAAAGTTGTATTGGACTAGAAATATCAATTGTTTTTCTCTACATAAATACCGCCAGACCCTGTTGAGTTTTTCCTACACTTTCTGAAGTTATGCTAAATGTTTGCAAAGCATTGGTTGGCCAGCAAAGGTATATTGTGGCAACTTCAGAAAGCTAGTCAAGGCCATTGAGAGTGTGCACAAATGTATCATGTTGGTATTAAATATGCAGGACTTACTGAGAGAGAGCAGAGAATGTGGAAGGAGGAAATTAATAAGTGCTCAAAAATCATGAGTTAAATGGTAGCAAATAAGAAAATAATATTTTCAGTGACAGGTTTGGATAACTTGAGGATATAATTAAAATGATTTTCCAAAGAATCAGAAGCAGCACAGGTCATGTATTTTTTGTGCAGCAATTTATGATCTGAAGGAAGCAGGGATTTGAGAGAAGGATCAATTAGATATTGTTTCAAAAGATCAGTAAAGACACATGGTTTCTTTCTGTCCTGTATTAGCCAATAATTCTGTGAAATAATTCAAGGGCATGAAAAGGATGTTCTGATGGCTTGAGAAGGTTACACAATTCTAGGGCAACCTCGCCAAACATTAGTCATTAAAATAATGGGCAAAATGGCACATTTTCTTATTTATTCACTTGTGGGACATGGGTGTCGCTGGCTGACCAGCACTTACTGCCCATCCCTGGTTGCACTTGAATTTAGTCGTTGGCTAGGCCATGTCAGAGGGTAGTTGAGAGTCAACCCATTGCTGTAGGAAGATGGTAGATTTCCTTCCCTTAAGGATATTAGTGAGCCAGATGGGTTTTTCAACTGTTGACAATGGTTTCATGGTCCTCAGTAGATTCTTAATTCCAGATTTTTTTATTGAATTCATATTCCACGTCTGCTGTAGCTGGTTTTGAACCTGGGTCCTCAGAACTTTAGTTTAGTTTCTGGTATTCACGAGAATACCACAAGGTCATCACCTCCCTCTACAGGACCTTATCCAGGACATGCAGGACATTAGTCTATCTCATCCATTAAAACACAAAGAAAATTGTTTTCAGGTTTTATTTATTAGAAATTTTATGTTGTACAGGTAATGCAACACAGCAAATCTATGAATTCTGGGATGTGGCTTTCAGTATTCCTCATCATCCATTTCATCCTCCAGAGAGTCTGCTCCAACCTCCTCATAATCCTTCTCCAAAGCAGCCAGGTCTTCACGTGCCTCTGAGAACTCTCCCTCTTCCATCCCTTCACCCACGAACCAATGGACAAATGCACGCTTGGCATACATCAGGTCAAACTTGTGATCCAGGCGACACCAGGCCTCAGAAATGGCAGTTGTGTTACTCAGCATACAAACAGCACGTTGAACTTTGGCTAAGTCCCCCTCAGGCACGACAGTGGGAGGCTGGTAATTGATCCCAACCTGACAACGAGAGAGAGCGAGGGAGAGAAAAGGAAAGTAGTATCAGACAAAACTAACACCAATAGCGATTCACCACACAGAAAAGGCCAAATACACACAATAATGTGTAGTACAATCTACCATTGTTTTAGATTAAAATACAGCAACAACAAAACAGAATGGTGTTGGAAAACAAGTCAGCCAAACACTAAGGTCATCAGGGTAGAGGTCTGTCATTTAGGGTATTGAGCTGATTGCAATAAACAGCACGAGTAAATTCAAAATTAACAACATAAGCGAACATGACGAGTTAAGGCTCTTCATACAACAGCCTTGTATAAAAATCATTTTTTTAAACTTTACATCCAGTTTGAGTGAATGACTAATCATTAACACGTTTAATGCTCTATAATGACTCCTTTATTAACCAATTTTGTTACCAGATATTTTTCTCCAAGAAATTAGAAAAGAGGTACATCAACTTGCACATTTGGTTTAAGGGGCTGTCAGGAATAAATAGAATTGGGATTGTACAATCTACAACAAACCAGATACTGAAAGTCAACTGGCAGCACCCACCTGAACTCCAGTCTTTCATTCAGGTTACGGCAGTCACTGGCATTAATTGTGCATCTTGAATTGTTCTGTGACTTTGCCAGTTGGGGGGCACATAGGTTTCAATCTCTGTGGGACTATAGTTACACCTCTAAGACATTTGTTGAGTAGTTATTATAGATCTGACAACTTGATGATCTCGACATTTTACTTCCAGACTATCAAAAAACTACTGTGGGATTTGACCTCTCATTCACTGGATTATTTGCCAGTATTTTACTGGAGTCTTGGCCATCCAGACTGGGTCCTCTACACTCTACAGACACTTTACTAATAAGCAATTCCAGGAGAAAGCAAGGAATGCAGATGCTGGAGATCAGAGTCGAGAGTGTGGTGCTGGAAAAGCACGGCAGGTCAGGCAGCATCCGAGGAGCAGGAGAATCGTTTAATCAGGAATGAGGTGTGTGGGCTGGGGGGCTGAGAGATAAATGGGAGGGGAGTGGGGCTGGGGGGATGGTAGCTGGGAATGTGATAGGTAGATGAAGGTGGGGGAGAAGGTCGGAGAGGAGGGTGGTGCGGATAGGTGGGAAAGATGACGGACAGGTCAAGAGGGCAGTGCAGAGTTGGAGGCTTGGGACTAGGATAGGTTGGGGGGGGAGGAGAAATGAATAAACTGGTGAAATCCACATTAATTCTGTGTGGTTGCAGGGTCGCAAGGGGGCGTTCTTCCTCCAGGCATCAGGTGGTTAAGGTTTGGTGATGGAGGAGACCCAGGACCTGCATGTCCTGGAGGAGTGGGAGGGGGAATTGAAGTGTTCAGCCATGGGGTTGTGGAATTGGTTGGTGCAGATGTCCCAGAGATGTTCTCTGAAATGATCCACAAGTTGGCGTCCTGTCTTCCCAATGTAGAGGAGACCACATCGGGTGCAACGGATACAGTATGTGACATTGTGGAGGTACAGGTAAATTGCTGTCGGATGTGGAAGGATCTGCAATTCTAGTCTAATTAGAGCTACGTTGACCCAGTCAGGTTTATATTCAGCTTCAGCAAGAATACAATTCAGTGACTCCTTTGAGTGAAGCCACTCACCTTGAACCCAGTGGGGCACCAGTCCACAAATTGGATCGAGCGCTTGCTCTTGATGGTGGCGATGGCAGCATTGACATCCTTGGGCACCACATCTCCTCGGTACAGCATGCAGCATGCCATGTACTTGCCATGGCGGGGGTCACATTTAACCATCTGGTTGCAAGGCTCAAAGCAAGCATTGGTGATTTCCGACACAGATAACTGCTCATGAGAGGCCTTCTCAGCAGAAATGATGGGTGCATAGGTGACCAATGGAAAGTGAATACGAGGGTAAGGGACCAGATTGGTCTGGAACTCTGTCAGGTCTACGTTCAAAGCCCCATCAAAGCGCAATGAAGCAGTTATTGAGGACACAATCTGGCCAATCAGTCGGTTGAGATTAGTGTATGTGGGACGTTCTATATCTAGGTTCCGACGACAGATATCATAAATTGCTTCATTATCTACCATGAAAGCACAGTCAGAGTGTTCCAAGGTAGTGTGAGTGGTGAGGATAGAGTTGTATGGTTCGACCACAGCAGTGGAAACCTGCGGGGCTGGATAAACAGCAAATTCCAGCTTGGATTTCTTCCCATAGCTGACAGACAAACGCTCCATCAACAGAGAGGTGAAGCCAGAGCCTGTGCCTCCCCCAAAACTGTGGAATATTAGGAAACCCTGGAGGCCAGTGCATTGATCCGACTGGAAAGGCAAAGAAAAAGGTTTAGTCAGTCAATGTGAACATTTAGCATTGCAAAGTATTCCCACCAGCCAGGAGGAAACAAAAACAAACAGTAACTCCCACTACACTTCACTTCTACCAATTCCCACAGTGTTGAAAATCTTGTGAATTTCACATATTTCCTGTGTCATGAATTTGAAGCTGACAGATCAGCATTTAGAATGATATCATCACTAACCAATTAGATTTTTGAATTCTTAAATTCCAGTGCTAAACCAATTATATAACATACACAATAGTCAAAGCTGCAGTTATTCATTTAATTATCTTGTATTTTTCTTTAATTGAAAGGCCCATTCCTCAAAGGCCATGGTGTGCTGGGTGTATCTTCTGGGACTGCATCAACTGAAGGCCGATTTTTCAGTTTGAGCGGGTACTGTTTGCACAACTTCAAAGGATGCCTTGGCAACATTCTGTGTCATCCTATATCAGTTGTTTATCCTCCAGCCTTTTTTAAAAAGGCTGGAGGATAAACTTATAAATATTGAAACCTGGAGGAGGAGTAGGCCATTCAGCCTTTTGAGCAGGCTTCACCATCCAATATGATTGTCTCATTCTCTACCTCAATGTCATAATCCCACTTTCTGCCCACATTCCTTGAAGCTTTTAAAATCTGAAAATATATCTATCTCTTTCTTGAATATATCCAGCAACTTCACTTCCACAGCCTTCTGTGATAGTGAACACCACAGGTTCACTACCCTTTGAGTGAAGAAGTTTCTCCTTTTTGTCAACCCTAAATGGCCTGCCCAAATCCTGACTCTGTGATCCCTGCTTCTAGACTCCAAACCAGGGAAAACATCCTCTCTGCATTTAGTCTGTCTAACCCTATTAGAATTGTGTATGTTTCAGTCAGATTCCCCCCTCATCCATCTAAATTCTAGTGAATACAGGAGAAAGTGAGGACTGCAGATGCTGGAGATCAGAGCTGAAAATGCGTTGCTGGAAAAGCGCAGCAGGTCAGGCAGCATCCAAGGAGCAGGAGAATCGATGTTTCAGGCATGAGCCCTTCTTCTTCATTCCTGAAGAAGGGCTCATGCCCGAAACGTCGATTCTCCTGCCCCTTGGATGCTGCCTGACCTGCTGCGCTTTTCCAGCAACCCATTTTCAGCTCTAGTGAATACAGCTCAAGTTAAACCAATCTTTCCTGATAGGACATTCCTGCCAATCCTAGTTTCAGCCCAGTGAAACACCACTACACTCTCTCTACTGCAAATATATCTTCTCTTAGGTTCTGCAGGCAAAAATGCATGCAGTACTCCAAGTGTGGTCTCACCAAAGTTTTCTGTAACTGGAGTAAGACATGAACACAAATCCTCTTATATTTAAAGTGTATTTACCATTTGCCTTCTTAATTATTTGCTGCACCTGCTAGCCTATTTCCCTTGACTGGTGCACAAGAACAACCAGATCCTTTGTACATCCACATTCCCCAATATGTCACTCTTAAAAATAATGCTCTTCCTTACTGTTGTTCACGTGTATAACTTCACATTTAGTCATGTTGTATTGCATTTGTTATGTGGTTTGCAGTTTGCACACTCATTCAACTTGTCTAAATCACCTTGAAGTTTCTTTGCTTCCTCCTTATCCCTCACAATCTCACCCAGGACTATATTGTCAGCAAATTTGGAAATGATGCATTTGGTTCCCTCATTCAGGCCATTTATATATATCATGTGTAGGTAGTTTTCCCATGTACTTGTTGTCCTTGTCATTCTAGGCGGTAGAGGTTCTGGATTTGGAAGGTTCTGTCAAAGAAGCAGTGCAACTAGTGGATGGCACACATTACTATATGTCCCAGAACATAATTTATAAAATTATGTTAATTTATTCTCTATTATTGGTCCAATATTGTCCAAACATAGTCTGTAGATTTCTGCTAATAAAGCATTTTCATAGGAAGTCATAGCTAGGCTCATCACTTGAAAATTGGTCCTGCTGGGGGCTGTTTACCTGAAAAGAAACAAGATATTTAGCTGTTCAATATTAACCACACCATGGTCCAACAAATAGTCTGCCACAGGGAGAGAGATGTGACAGATCCACATTGATCTGTGCTAAGTATGCTCTGACATGAAGGGTGATTCCAGCCATCCCGAGTAAAGAATTGAGAGAACAACATAGGAAATTGTGACAAGGACTGAAGGAGGGCACAATATGATGCCAAATGTAGTACAATGGAACATCTGATGACCAAGGAAAGGACACAATCCTTAATTGGAGATGAAGAGCTGCAAACAGGTCAAGAGCCTAATGTGTGCTGACTAGTTCATGTGACACTTCCTTGCACTCCCCATCCCAATACTAACCAACTTTCGGACACGGTCCAGGACCATGTCAATGATTTCTTTTCCCACAGTGTAATGTCCTCGGGCATAGTTGTTAGCAGCGTCTTCCTTTCCTGTGATCAATTGTTCTGGATGAAAAAGCTGCCGGTAAATCCCCGTCCTGATCTGGTCTAGAAGAGAAGAAGGTAACAAAGGATCCTCAACAAATTGAAGCACTACACAGGATTGTGCAACACCATTGAGCACAAAGGGACTCAAGTAGGGAAATGTGAACTGAGTCTCTTTGGTAGGAATAATAGAAGATTGTAATTTCTTTATTGAATGTTGGTGTCCTCACACATAAATCAAAAAAGTTAATATACAGGCACATCAAGCAATTAGGAAGGCAAACAAAAATAATATTAGTATTATTGTGAAGGATTTTGAATACAAATATAGGAATTCTTGCTATAACTGTATAATACTAAAAAAAAGCAGCACAAGCCAGGTGCTCCGGTTCCTACCACAGTCCTGAAGAAGGTCTTATGCCCGAAATGTCGATTCTCCTGTTCCTTTGATGCTGCCTGACCTGCTGCGTTTTTCCAGCAACATATTTTTAAGCTCTGATTTCCAGCATCTGCAGTCCTCACTTTTTCCTCCCACAGTCCAAAAATATGCAGGTCAGGTGAATTGGCCATACTAAATTGCCCATAGTGTTAGGTGTATTAGTCAGAGGGAAATGGGTGGGTTACTCTTCGGAGGGTTGGTGTGGTCTTGTTGGGCCGAAGGACCTGTTTCCATACTGTAGGGAATCTAATCTAATCTAATCTAATTTAAAGCCACCCCTTTACCATAGCCTGGGATCACTTAAAAAAACAGACTGTGTGATCCCAAAATGTTCTAACCCCTATTCCTCTATACACTGACTCAGCCTCCAGCTCCCATTGCTGTGGACAGCTGATTGATGGATTATGCCCAGGAGATAAACAGAAGGCTTCTTTGAAACATAGCAAATCAAACTCTTATTGTTCAGAACTAAGGAAGGGTCACTCAACCTGAAATGTTAACTCGGATTCCTCTCTACAGATTCTGCCAGACTGCTGAGCTTTTCCAGCAATTTCTGTTTGTGTTTCTGACCTAATTCTTCACCTGCTCGAACAGGAACAGGCATTGACCTGTGGACCTGTGGTCTGCATGGTAACCAGAAAAGGAGGTTTGACTTTACAGACAGTTCTGTTCAAAAGCATTAGATCTTCATTAACAGACAAAGATAAGTCTCAGGACATCTTCCCACCATCACAGTTAACCACTAACCTTCCTCATTCCTTACCTATCACTGAAGGCTCCAGGTCTACAAAGACAGCACGAGGGACGTGTTTTCCTGCTCCTGTTTCATTGAAGAAGGTATTGAAGGAGTCGTTATCCCAATCAGCCATCTTACTGCTAGGCATGTTCCCATCTGGCTGGATTCCATGCTCAAGGCAGTACAATTCCCAACATGCATTGCCAATCTGAACTCCAGCCTGGCCCACGTGGACAGAGATACACTCTCTCTGAAGGAAGGGCAGAGAAAACATGAAGTGGTTAGTGCGTCCTCAGTACCCCTCATTAACATATACCCTCTGCACTCCCATCCTGCAATAAAACAGCCAAAAGATAAACTCCAGAGAGAAAGCAAGCTAATGTTTTGAGTCTAGTTGACTCTTCATCAGAGGTCTGATGACTCTTCATCTAGGCTCAAAAGATTAGCTTGCTTTCTCTCCATGGACATTGCCTGACCCGCTGTGATCTCCAGCGTTGTTTTTTCCAGTATAGATTCCAGCATCTGCAGTAATTTGCTTCAGAAGCCAAATCCCATGATCTGTTCAATATGATTAACATATCTCAACGTGTAACAGCAAGAATTGGATTCTCCCTGCTCTAAAGCCAGGTTGAGCCAACAGGCTGACTGTAAACCACTCCTGGGGCTGAAACCAGGCGTGTCACTGAATTTGAGATCTTCTAAGATTGCTTTCAGGGATAATTTGCCTTCTCCCCTCTGTGTGCTGACTGCCTCACACACCAGCAGCAGGGCTAAAAACATAGGGAGGCAATTTAGAAAAATAAAAAAAAGGCTTCAAATTCCTGGTTTGTCAGAGTTCTGAGAAGCCCTCCAGACATTGTGAACAAGACCTGACACGGGCTGAGAGGGTTGGGAGAGCAGGGAGTTGTCAAACCGGCTCAGCCTGTCAGCTAGGTAAAAACAATGACTGCAGATGCTGGAAACCAGATTCTGGATTAGGGTGCTGGAAAAGTACAGCAGTTCAGGCAGCATCCAAGGAGCAGCGAAATCGACGTTTTGGGCAAAAGCCCTTCATCAGGAATAAAGGCAGGGAGCCTGAAGCGTGGACAGATAAGCTAGAGGAGGGTGGGGAGAAAGTAGCCTGTCATCTCACTGTTCGCTATTCTATTAGCCAGGATAAGTTAAAGCAGACGTCAGGGTGAGGGCCGACTCTTCATGATTTTACTTTTACAATAAATTGTGGACATAAAACAGAGCAAGACACTCGAATAGATGGGCACGACACTGGACGTAAAAGTGAATTAGTCAAGGCTTTTTTGGGGGGTTGGACTAATGCCCACGGCTGATGGATTCAAGCACAGCACCATTCCCAGGTTGCCAAGGTTGGGAGGACGCAGATATGATCAGGAAAAGCTCCACTCACTCCAGAGAGGAGTCCCACTGATCACCTCAGCGCCCTGCCAATGAGGAAATAAGTCCCAGAGTGAAACAGCAGCGAGACGGGGGTAGCTTTGCTCAGAAAACGGTGCCAACTTGTGGCTCTCTGTAAACACCCGACCCAGGTTTCAGCTCCCTCCGGGACCCCACTCCCTCCGGGATCCCTCTCCGGGACCCCACTCCCTCTGGGACCCCACTCCCTCCGGGATCCCTCTCTGGGACCCCACTCCCTCCGGGACCCCACTCCCTCCGGGATCCCTCTCTGGGACCCCACTCCCTCCGGGACCCCACTCCCTCCGGGATCCCTCTCTGGGACCCCACTCCCTCCGGGATCCCTCTCTGGGACCCCACTCCCTCTGGGATCCCTCTCCGGGACCCCAGTCCCTCTGGGACCCCACTCCCTCCGGGACCCCACTCCCTCTGGGATCCCTCTCCGGGACCCCAGTCCCTCTGGGACCCCACTCCCTCTGGGATCCCTCTCCGGGACCCCACTCCCTCCGGGATTCCCCCTGCCCCCCACCCCAGGCTCCTGAACTTACCATCCTCCCAGCCGCTTCCCTCTCCCAGCTACTGCAATCGGAAAAGCCGCCCGCCCTCCGTTAAATCGGGAGCGGCTGCGGGCGGGGTTTCCGCACCAGCCAGAGAGCCGGGCTCTCTCTCTCTCTCTCTCTGTCCATCAGACCGATCCCGGGCATCCTATGGGGAAGAGCCTGTCAAAGAAGCCTCAATTCTTAGAGGAAACTTGTCCTTACTCACACCTGACAAAGTCCCAACGGGTCTCCATGGAATTCTCTCTGAAGCCCCGATATCCTTCCCGTAGTTTGCCCAGCCCACTCCTACCGGCTAAGGAGAAGGATTATCCACCCGGGAAATTCCGTGTCACTGGTCATGGGTTTTGCGCCCGCTGATCTGAACTAGGCAGGTGTTTCAGGAGCTGGATTAGAGTTCACTGGCATTCCGTTCCCACACTCCCTGTAGCCGGCTGATGTTCTGTAAGAATTATGTCCCTTCCTCCAGGAGGCTCCTACCAGTCAGTTTCTACTGAACAAGGGTCTCCCACTCATTCACGTTGATGTTCCGTTTCCTGAGGGAAGCTTTCAAAAGAAGTGTTTGAAATGCTTCATTTGTCCTTCTCTCATTCAAGTGCCTTTCTTGAACTGGGTGAAGGTTTGCTTTGGTAGTCAGAACTCTTGGCATCCTAAACAAGTGGCCGGTGGACCTGGTTTCTGGTGACTATGGCCTTGATGCCAGTGCCATTGGCTGCTTCATGGACATTGATGTTAGTACACTTGTCCTCCCTGCTGATGTGGAGAATTTGTCTCAAACAGCTATGATGGTACTTCTGAAGGGTCTTGATGTTCGAGGTTGGTGCCCTGTGTGAGACATCTTTTAACATGGGAATGCTATTGCGCATCAGCAGACACATGGTCCTTGATGGTAGATCCCGCTCCAATGGCAATCAAACCTGAACATGTGGAGATCCCCTACTGCTTCAGCCTTCATCTGCACTTGCAGCTGTTGATATCGCACGGATATCTTCTGCTTGAATTGCTGTTGAGAATTGTTTGGATTGCACTTTTGTCTAGTCCCTCCCCTCTACTATCATGGTGGCTCAATTATCATTATTATTTGTAAATGTGTTTGAAAGTAGAGGTAAATGAATTTTTGGTTTTCAGTTGTGTGAAGATAACTTGTATTTTGTAAGGGTCAGAAAAGTTTATCTGGCAGCTTGTGAAAGATTGATGGAAAGGTTTATATGACAGTCTGTAAGAGATTAATGGAAAGGGCCCAAAAGCAGGTTCAATACAGAAGAACTTTGACTAGCAAAAGGGCAAATTAGTTTTTACAGTCTGCAAGCCAGCGCTCGAAAGACATCTCAAGCTATTTTAGTATTTCAGATGAAGGAGACTTGGATAAGCTTTTCTCAGGGATCTATGAGAAAATGAATGAGTTAACCTATCTGTGTCTCAGGTGCAGACAGAGAAGTATATCAGGTGAACGTGCAGAAAGGAAACACAATATTTATTTTTACAGTTTATAGTATCTTTCCAAATTTTCGATATAAATAGCTTTGCTTTTTGCCTATTCTTTTGTGTAATTCTTATTGTACTGGAGATACATTTGCAACAGCAGAACTGGAAGATTCTTTATCTGCTCTCTGTCAGGAAGCACTAAACAGCCACGGGACAACAAGAATTCAAAAGATATTTACAGTGTTGATGGCTGATCTAGGGCACCACATTGCAACCATGGTCTCAGGTTAAAACTTTACACTGTCAGGACACCATAACGATTTTAAACTGCATAATTTTTTATCTGCTTGTTTTTAT
This sequence comes from Chiloscyllium plagiosum, assembly GCF_037043375.1. Taxonomy (NCBI): domain Eukaryota; kingdom Metazoa; phylum Chordata; class Chondrichthyes; order Orectolobiformes; family Hemiscylliidae; genus Chiloscyllium; species Chiloscyllium plagiosum. Next base: position 58,438,929 of record NW_028270164.1, on the reverse strand, counting down.
ATCAGACACTATTCCTTTTTTTTTAAATGTCTGATGTAAAATTAATGCCTCCATTGATGTTTAATGTCACATCTTTATTATTTTATTAGTAAGTAGTAAAATTCCTCTGTCTCACTCGATAAACTTAGTAATTGGCTCTGTAATGTTTCTGGTGAACTAGTTAACTTTGTTTTAATTGGAATGAGGTATAACTGCATGTTAAAAAGATCTTAGTTGATGTTGACTAAGAAGATGAGGTGCGATTCACTCTCCTCATCTGGTCGTATCACATTTCCGTTGTCTTCCTAATTACTTGCTTTATCTGCCTGCTGACATTTGTGATTCATGTGCGTGTACTGCAGCATTTGACTGTTTTTCTCCATTTAAATATCCTGCTGCTTTTACAAATTTTTTCTGCCGAAGTGGACAAATTCACTTTTTCATTGTTACGTTTTTGGCCGTTCCCTTAACCTAATTATATTCCTTCACAGACTCGAGCCTCGTAATTTGCTTTCCTACCTATCTTCACATCATCATCAAATTTAGCTGCAATACAGTTGGTTCCTTTAATCATTAAGATTGTTAATAGGTGAGATTATACCAGGGCTTCCTGTAGCACTCCATTAACTAGTTTACCATCCCTGATAATGACCCATTTATCCTGATTCCATCTGCTGCTACTAATCCTCTATCAAAGCTAGTATCTGCCCAACATCTTTAGCTCTTATCATGAATAGTAACTTTTATTATGAGGCATCTTTCAAATGCCTTATAGAAATTCAAACACACACACACCTACTACTTTCCTTTATCCACCCTGTTTATTACAAAGCACTGGAAAAGATTTGTCAAACATAATTTTCTTCCACAAAATCATATTGATCCTGCCTGATTGTATAATAATTTTCTCAATGTAGAAGCAATGGGCTAGTGTTCATCAGAATTGGAAATGCCTGGTTTTATTATAGGTGACTATCATCTAATGTGTGGCAATGGACTAAATCTTGATTTGGATAATCCTATACACCACATATGAAGTCAGTGTTGGAGGTTTGAATGGAGGCATTAGTTTTACATCACACTCATTGGTCCCAAAGACAATCGATTCCATTCTCCTCAGAAATCAAAACTTTTCTATTTGTGTCTGGCTCATTGGCATTTCTCCATATTGGGATCCAACTTGGAAGCTTTGAGGTTGCTTTATTTGGGACATCCCATGGTGCGGGTTCTCATGTTCAGCTGGTTGTACACTATAGCCCTTAATATCCAGGAACTCTCCACGTAGATCAACTGAACAAAGCTGAATTCTGATGAACATGCTCATAGTCCACATTCCTGATGAAGGGCCTATGCTCAAAACATTGATTCTCCTGCTCCTTGGATGCTGCCTGACCTGCTGTGGTTTCCAGCACATTCTTCGACTGATCTCCAGCATCTGCAGTGCTCACTTTCTCCTGAACATGCTCCCTGCCAAATATGCAGCATTTTGCAGGAACCTTGGTGTTGGGAATTTTGTTCTTCCCCCTCACTATTCAGACAGTGAAGATCATAGAATCATTGCATCTCTACAGAGTGAATACAAGCCATTCAGTCCACACCAATCCTCCAAACAGCATCTCACCCAGACTTGCCACCTAACCCTAAGCCTGCATCTCCCATGGCTAATCCACTTGGCATGCCCATCTTTGGACTATGGGAGGAAATCAGACCACCAGGAGGAAACTCACACAGACACAGGGAGAATGTGCTAACTCCATGCAGACACGGGAGGAATGTGCAAACTTCACACACACAATCACCCAAGGGTGGAATTGGATTGGGGTCCCTGGTGCTGTGAAGTAGCAGTGCTAACTACTGAGCCACTGCATAAGATGGAATACATTTAAAATAAAAACAAAATCCTGGAGAAACTCAGCAAGTCTGTCAGCATCTGCAGAGAGAGTAACAGAGTTACTGTTATGACTTAGAACCTTGAATGCTTCTCGTTGCTTTTTATGATGCCAATAGGTTGTTCAAGTCTCGCAGCCTTAAAGAAATCATACAAGAACATCTGCCTCGTGAACGGTAATCATCATTCTGAGACAAACGCTTTCCAAAGTCTGAGTCTTCAAAACTATAAAACTTCCTTCGGCCCTCAAAAAAAATCTATTTCCTGAGACTCAATCAATTTTATAACCAGGTTGCTACTGTCCTTTTTGTTCCATGAACTCTTAACTTTATTCATGAGTTTATCACGTACCTTTTGGAAGTGTGTATGCATCAACAGCATGACCTCCATCAATTCCCTCATTAAAAAGAAACCAGACCCAATCCCCACCCTATCTCTGTATTTCCCATGACTAACCCACCTAGCCTGTACACTATGGGCAATTTAGCATGGCCAATCCACCTAACCTTTGGACATCGTCTTTGGACTGTGGAAGGAAATCCGAGCACTTGGAGGAAAGCCATGCAGACACAGAGAGAACGTACAAAGTCCACACAATTGTCCAAGAATAGAATTGGACTTGGATCCCTGGCACCGTGAGGTTGCGGTGCTAACCTCTGAGCCACTGTACCACCCAGAGAAATTGTTTCATAGCGATGCAAGTCTTTGAATATTTTTGAAGCAGAGAGAGATTGATTCTTTTTCTGTAAGGGGATGAAAGATTACTGGGAGCAGGCAGGAATATGGACGAATCAGATCAGCCCCGATTTTATTGCATAATGGAACAAGTTGCCTCATGCTCCTCTGCTACATGGTTGTAATTTTGATAAATCTAGCCCATTTCATTTACCATTGCAAGGAATCTACAGTTTTCTGTGATGGTGCTACATACGTGGAATTCTCTAACACCTCTGGCCTTCTGAGGTCTAATTTTCAGTCCAGCAGCTTTGCCAATGTACCCAAGAAATATTATTCTCTGTTTCATAAACTTGCACTCCTTGTTCCATGTTAGACCTGCATTCTGTAGCACATTAATGACTACTCTCACTCTATAGTCATGTCATTCTTTTATAGATCTATCTATATAGTACATATTGCTGATTACCCTGTTAATAGTTTTGAATGTGCTTGATATTGACTCTGAAAGAGATCTAATTCCAAAATGTAATCTGTTAAAGCAATATGCCCAAAAGATCTAATAAATGTAGGCAGCTTTCTAGAGTTCACATCCAGAGTTAATTACTTAAAGCATCTAGTTTGCTTCACAGTTGTCTGTATTCTAACTGAGATACTGTAAAATGGCCGGTTTTTCCAGTTTTTGTACTGTGCTCCCCCGGTAAACCATAATTTCTATTGATTTGGATTGCTCCTGTTTCATTGAGGAAACTTCAAAATGGCAGCTGATGTGCTTTTCTGTTTTGGTGGAGTGCAGGTTTAGTGCACTTTTTTGTTTGTCTTCTGTAAATCACCTCACTTTATTCTCCCGCAAATGAATCCCCTGTTCTATTGAAACAGAAAAGTTGCACTACTTCCTCTTATGATTAACTTCTCTGGGTCATAAAAGGTTGAAAAGCTTCACCTGATACTCAGATTATTATCTGGTTACAAATTAATTGTCTTCAACCCTTCATATGCATCATTATCAACTAGCAACTCTGCTAGTGGGTCATGATAATCAATAAATAAATCCATGCTTTAAACTGGCCTGTTTTCTATTAAACTTGAGCCAAACAATCATTACATTTGTACAAACACAAAGTAATATCTCTCTACTATGCAGCATTCTCATCAATGCCCTATCTTACTGATACTGTATGTTAGTTCAAAGCATAATGTGCTGACTTTTCTTTCAAGCCTTTTTGAGCTTATACTGCTCAATAACTGTTTAATCTTTTCTTCTGATTCTCCCACTCGAGCCTAATGCGTCGCTCAATTTTCCTAGAACGATTGCAGCACTGGTCAGTCAGCTTCTTATACTTTCCCTGAGCCCTGGGGATGTTTGTATGAAGTAGAGTTTGTCCTGCTTCAGAACTCTGCTTTCCAGCCTACAATGCCCAGGAAATGGAGTTAAGGTAACACTATGATCAGACATTGCTGAACGGTGCAGTGAGCTTCGTGCACTGAATAGTCTGCTCCTATTTCTTACAACCTTCATGAATCTATAATTATACTTGACCGTCTTTCTCATCCGTTCCAAAATAATTTCAATTTAAAACTACTGCCTAGTTTAACGTATTTATTGTCAACATCTTTCCCGTATACAACTGTTTCTAATTCTTCGATTTGTATACTGCAAACTGTTCACTAACTTTTTAAAGAATATTATTCCTTACCTTTCGATACACCAAATATTTGTTTGACATTATTTCTAATTATTCCACTATTTCACTCCCCCCCGCCCCGCACATACTGTGGGAATGCAAATTGCACAGCCCTGACCCTCCCTGGCAGACTGCAGTGGCACAGCCCTGACCCTCCCTGGCAGACTGCAGTGGCACAGCCCTGACCCTTCCTGGCAGACTGCAGTGGTACAAACCCAACCAAATTCCTCACATTCCCTCCCACGAGTTGCAAAATCTGATTGGCTCTGCTCTTCAAAAACAGCACACAGCATTCAGAACGGTTTTTAATAATAACAAAATGGTTCAAACTGAGCAATCACCTCATCAGAAACTGTGTGGCATGTGATAGTGAAATACTAGACTGGTCAGTATACCACAGGTAAAGAGCTGTGTGTGCAGTCTACACCATGGCTCACACAGACATCTGCGGAGAACAGTCTGTTGGGGATGCCATGTGAGGAAGTCTGTGTTCAGTCCCCCGTCTCAGGCAGGGAGTATATGCAGAATGAGAGACAGAATTGTGCTGTAACCCTGCTGGCTTCTGATCGCCCGCTATTCATGTTGCACTCGATCCAGAGCCACATAAAAACTCTTCTTATCATCCAGGCAGTGCCAGCCAATGGGCCCAATCTCACAGTCAGCACAAACCAGATACTTGATATTGTTCACATTCTTGGTGAAGCCAACATTCTCAAAGGTATACATGTCATCAACGAACCAATGCTCCTGTAGCATATCCCCTTGTACTGAGCTTTCCTCAGTGCCCAGTGCCACTCTCTGCCTCATCGATGGAAGAAACAGCTGCAAAATAAAGTCCATCTTAAATCACAATGCCCAGTCGACATCAACACCATAATAAATGCTGGACGATCAACACTCAAATGAAATCCAACCTTCTTAAACTCTGAACTCTCCTCCTTTCCCTGACCAATCAATTCCTCCCCACCATCCCTATGTGCCCACACCCTTCCACTCCCCACATCCTCCTCCCCCCAACACGCACCCCTTCTCCCCACTTCCACCTCCCGCACACGGCTCCCCACTTCTCCAATCACTCCCGCTCCCCGACACCTCCCCCTACTTACCACCGTCCCTCCCACTCCGCTCCCCACCCCCCACCACCCCTCACCCCTCTCCCCCCCACCCATCCCCTCTCAACCACCCCACCCCTCTCTCCACCATCACCCTCTCCCTCCCCCCACCCCCACTCAACCCTCTCCCTCCCTCCCCCCCAGCCCCTCTCCCTCCCTCACCAGCCCCCCCCCACCGTCCCCTCCCCCACCCCCCCTCACCGTCCCCTCCCCCACCCCACCTCCTATCCCACCCCACCCCCCACACCCCCATCCATCCCACCCCCTCCCACATCCCCCCCCACCCCACCCCCCATACCCCCACCCACATTCCCCCCCACCCCACCCCCCATACCCCCACCCCACCCCCCATACCCCCACCCCACACCCCCACCCACATTCACTCCACATTCCCCCACCCCACACCCCCACCCACATTCCCCACCCACATTCCCCCACCCCCCACCCACATTCCCCCACCCCCACCCCACACCCCCACCCACATTCCCCCACCCCCCACCCCACACCCCCACCCACATTCCCCCACCCCCCACCCCCACCCACATCCCCCCACCCCCCACCCCCACCCACATTCCCCCACCCCCCACCCCCACCCACACCCCCACCCCCACCCACATCCCCACCCCCCCACCCCCACCCACATTCCCCCACCCCCACCCCCCACCCCCCCACATTCCCCACCCCCCACCCCACCCCCCCACCCACATCCCCCACCCCCCCCCCACCCCCCACCCACATTCCCCCACCCCCCCCCACCCACATTCCCCCACCCCCCCCACCCACATTCCCCCACCCCCCACCCACCCCCCCCACCCACATTCCCCCACCCCCACCCCACCCCCCCCACCCACATTCCCCCACCCCCCACCCACCCCCCCACCCACATTCCCCCACCCCCCACCCCACCCCCCCCACCCACATTCCCCCACCCCCCACCCCACCCCCCCCACCCACATTCCCCCACCCCCCACCCCACCCCCCCCACCCACATTCCCCACCCCCCACCCCACCCCCCCCACCCACATTCCCCCACCCCCCCCCACCCACATTCCCCCACCCCCCACCCCACCCCCCCCACCCACATTCCCCCACCCCCCACCCCACCCCCCCCACCCACATTCCCCCACCCCCCACCCCACCCCCCCCACCCACATTCCCCCACCCCCCACCCCACCCCCCCCACCCACATTCCCCCACCCCCCACCCCACCCCCCCCACCCACATTCCCCCACCCCCCCCCCACCCCCCCACCCACATTCCCCCACCCCCCACCCCCCCACCCACATTCCCCCACCCCCCACCCCCCCCACCCACATTCCCCCACCCCCCACCCACATTCCCCCACCCCCCACCCACATTCCCCCACCCCCCACCCCCCCACCCACATTCCCCCACCCCCCACCCCCCCACCCACATTCCCCCCACCCACCCCCCCACCCACATTCCCCCCACCCCACCCCCCCACCCCACCCCCCCACCCACATTCCCCCCCACCCCACCCCCCCACCCACATTCCCCCCACCCCACCCCCCCACCCCACCCCCCCACCCACATTCCCCCCACCCCACCCCCCCACCCACATTCCCCCCACCCCACCCCCCCACCCACATTCCCCCCACCCACCCCCCCACCCACATTCCCCCCACCCCACCCCCCCACCCACATTCCCCCCACCCCACCCCCCCACCCACATTCCCCCCACCCCACCCCCCCACCCACATTCCCCCACCCCCCACCCACATTCCCCCACCCCCCACCCACATTCCCCCACCCCCCACCCCCCCACCCACATTCCCCCACCCCCCACCCCCCCACCCACATTCCCCCCACCCCACCCCCCCACCCACATTCCCCCCACCCCACCCCCCCCACCCACATTCCCCCACCCCACCCCCCCCACCCACATTCCCCCACCCCCCACCCCACCCCCCCACCCACATTCCCCCACCCCCCACCCCACCCCCCCACCCACATTCCCCACACCCCACCCCCCCACCCACATTCCCCCCACCCCACCCCAACCCCCACCCCCCCACATTCCCCCACCCCCCACCCACATTCCCCCACCCCCCACCCCCCCACCCACATTCCCCCACCCCCCACCCCCCCACCCACATTCCCCCCACCCCACCCCCCCACCCCACATTCCCCCCACCCCACCCCCCCACCCACATTCCCCCCACCCCACCCCCCACCCACATTCCCCCACCCCACCCCCCCACCCACATCCCCCCACCCCACCCCCCCACCCACATTCCCCCCACCCCACCCCCCACCCACATTCCCCCACCCCACCCCCCCACCCACATTCCCCCACCCCCCACCCCCCACCCACATTCCCCCACCCCCCACCCACATTCCCCCCCCCCCACCCCCCCACCCACATTCCCCCACCCCCCACCCCCCCACCCACATTCCCCCACCCCACCCCCCCACCCACATTCCCCCCACCCCACCCCCCACCCACATTCCCCCCACCCACATTCCCCCACCCCCACCCCCCCACCCACATTCCCCCCACCCCACCCCCCCACCCACATTCCCCCCACCCCACCCCCCCACCCACATTCCCCCCACCCCACCCCCCCACCCACATTCCCCCCACCCACCCCCCACCCACATTCCCCCCACCCCACCCCCCCACCCACATTCCCCCCACCCCACCCCCCCACCCACATTCCCCCACCCCACCCCACCCCCCCACATTCCCCCACCCCACCCCACCCCCCCAAACACATTCCCCCACCCCACCCCCCCAAACACATTCCCCCACCCCACCCCACCCCCCCACACACATTCCCCCACCCCACCCCCCCACCCACATTCCCCCACCCCCCACCCCACCCCCCCACCCCACCCCACCCCCCCCCCACCCCCCACCCCCACCCCCCCACCCCACCCCACCCCCCCACCCCCACCCCCCCAATCCCACCCCACCCCACCCCACCCCCCCCAATCCCACCCCACCCCACCCCCCCCATCCCACCCCACCCCACCCCCCCAATCCCACCCCACCCCACCCCCCCAATCCCACCCCACCCCACCCCCCCAATCCCCCCCCACCCCACCCCCCCAAT